>NW_005054310.1:822063-858316 GCF_000277835.1 Geospiza fortis | reverse complement strand
GGTATTGCATCTTCTTTGTCAGAAGAAGGCGCAAGGATATTAAAAAATCTTCCTTTTTGAATTTGGTCTCTTATCAAGGAGTCAGCAGCCAACAGAATGAAGCCGCTACACATACCCAGTCACTCATTAATTTTTTAATTCATTGCCAAGTAAAGGTTAACTGACTTATTCTTTCTGGTCTTGCAGTGTTTTAATAAAGTCAGACAGTTGTGGCCTTGTGTGGCTCTTTGCTTAAATCCTGCAGTGGGCTCAGGGAGAGCCAGAAGTGACATCCCCTAGATGTGTCTCTGGGGCATGAGAGCCTGCATTGGTCCTTTCAGGGGTCTCTGCTCATGCTAGCACTGCGCGGGTCAACGCCTTAAATCTGTGCTAGTGTTTACTCTCCTGAAATGATTAGTGTAGATATACAATGAATCTGCTAGGTTTAGGTGTTGGTTTTGCAGGTTAGTTCAGGTTGGGTTTTTTCCTTTGTTTTTACAAGCTATTTCAGATTTCATGAAAGGTTATGTGACAGCGGTCACTAGGGTTTTCAGGTGAGGTGAGACATGAGAACGTTGACTCCCTCTTCAGAAGGCTTGATTTATTATTTTATGATATATATATATATATATATGTTACATTATAACTACACTAAAAAGAAATAGAAGGAAAGGTTTAGCTAGCTAAGCTAAGAATAGAGAAGAAAAGAAAGAATGATAACAAAAGCAGCTGGCTCTGACCGAGCCAGAGAGCCAGCTCTGCCGTGACTGGTCGCTGAATCAAAACATCCACTCCAGACCAATCACGGACCCACCTGTTGCATTCCACAGCAGCAGATAATTATTGTTTACCTCTTGTCTCTGAGGCCTCAGCTCCTCAGAAGGGAAAAAATCCTAAGAAAGGATTTTTAGTGAAAAGATGTCTGCGACAAGGTTAACTTTTCGTTTGGTAGCAGGTGTCAAACAACATGATTTCAGGTAAACACATACATAGACACAGTTTTAAAAAATGTTAAATCACAGGTTTGTGTATTCCTGAAAATAAAGTTCTTTAAGGATTTACAAAACCTATGAAGTATAGTATTCTACTGCTTTTTCAGGCCTTGGAAAGCTGTGATCATAATTAAATAATTCCACTGCCATTGGGAGGCAAGAAGTGATGGGGGATCTCTGTGAAGATTATGACTCAAGAAGAAGATTTTGGTGTAGTAATGAAAGCATATTTTTTTCAGGGGCATATATCTACTGTTACACTTTGAGAAAGAAATATTCTCAACAAAGAAGATGACTAATATTTCAAACTCAAATTTGTTTTTTAGAATGGTCATTGTTTTAAGCCAATGGCTCCTCAGATTTCAAACAATGGTACATTCCTTTCTGAATCAAGCTGGCTTACTGGTGTTGGTAAGAGAAGCTAAGCTAAGATTTGGTCTAGCACTTCATGATTAATGATGCTTTCATAGCTTTCTGAAGTTTTATTATATGCTTAACTCAGTAATCATATGGGTAGCAGAAATATTGTAAATTATGTTCTTTATAATTTATGGGACAACATAAGTAAGAACTGTGTTTGTGAATACTTAAGAAATCTTCATAGAATACAAATTGTTTTCCTACAAAGTAGCAGTTCATAGTAGAGTAGCATATAAAATATTTTACAGTACTACATCTAGTGTGATTTTAGTATAAAGTATTTAATAAATTAATTATTTTAATGGCTATTGGATATAAAGCTGGAAACTGTTGACAGTGTCTGATAGGAGGGAAGGGGATTCAGAGCCTTTCTCTGACTGATACAAGGTCCTAAAAATGCCTGTGTGCTGGTTACTGCTCTGGGCATGTCCCCAGCACAAACCAGAGCGAAGTAATGACACACTAACTGAGCCACTGAGCTGGCACATCCATGGGGTGTAATGCAGCACCTGGCAGAGGTGCTGAGCTCAGTGTAGGAACCAGTTCAGCCTCCACCTTGTGCAGCTGAAGCAACAATGTGATGCACAGGTAGAAATTGTCAGGCAGCACTGCAGCCGGTAGACATACATGATTGCCCCTTTGGTTTTCATGATGATTTTCTTTTCTAATAAAAGGATTATCAAAATAATTTGATGAATTGATGTTTTGAATTATTTCAGAAGAGTCACGGATAGCTGTGCACAACAGCAATGACTACAGATATTAAAACAAGTAAAGACAAGACTAACGTCAGTTTCAGCCCCATATTTCCTTTGAATTTATTTGCACTGTCCTCTCAAATAGTAATGCAAATAAAAACAATTAATGTAGTAAAGGCACTCAAGCTGCTGAGTTCGGATTTTGCCTCATTTACTTTTTTTTTTCGGATGTCCTAGCAATAGGAAAACCATGTGAGTGTGTTACTTTTTTTTTTGGTTGTTTCATTAATCAATGTTTAGGGGAAAAAATTACTGAAATTAGAAAGAACATAGATTGTGCCTATGCTTTCGTGAAGATATATTGAGTTTATCTCCTGGAGAGATGTTTTGAAGGAAAGGAGATCCCAAAGGGGGCACATGAACTATTGACTAAGTAGAGAGAGATGGCTAGGAAAAAACCCCTTCTTAAAGGCACAGGCTGCTGAGGTGATACTGGCTTTATCTTTGTGTTGGAAGAAGGTGTGTTATACCTTCTTGACCTATGACCTATACTGAGTCAAAGTACAAGATTTGACTTGCAGTAACCCTACAGAGAGCTCACCAGACAGGTAATTAAAATAAGGTATGTCCTGTGCTCTGGCAAACACCTCTTATGTAGCCATTAAGTACAGAGAGTTTAATCACGTTTCTACGCTAAGGCTACTGCTGAAGCAAAGGGGCAAAAAGATTGATTAATTTCTGTGCCCATGATAGGCATCCCTGCATTTTTATTTCCTTTTTATGTATTAAAAAGTATGGTGATAATTTTATTAATGGGGTGCTGTGTCCAGCTGGTTTTGCCCTCCAAGCGGAATGCTGCCCTGGCAACTCTGTGTAAGGAAAGTCTTTGCAGCCTTGAGATTTTGTGACCTTGGTTTGGACCTTTTTTCTGGCCATTTTTGGTACCACACAGAGGTAATCTCTAATGCCAGCATATTTAGAGAGGGGAAGGTCACACCCTCATCCCTTCCACTGCTTTCTCACACTCCCTCATTGTCACAGTGGTTTTCATGTGGTGCTGATCCATCCCTTGCATGAATCTCCAGCAGACAATGATGAAAACTTCCAGTGTTTTTATATTCTGCTCGGGAAATTGTAGCTTGCCCCAGACTGGAACTGGAAAGGGGGTTATAACACAAATTTGCTATATATTTTGAAGACATACTGGATGTATATTAAAACCTTGGTCTTAACTCTCATCTCCAGGACAAGTTCCATCTTTTCTGCACCACTCAGTATTTCTTCAGTTCAGTGGTTTGAACATTGGTTCACATGAAGAAATGAACATTTTTAGTGCTTGGTTTGAATTTAACACATGAACAGATTGGTGGAGAGAAATTTTCTTTGTGCCTTCTGAGAGCCAGTATCCATGTACAGTAGACATGCCTGTCCAAGCTAGATTTCAATTTACATGGTCTTTTTAAGGTAAAAATTATCTAAAACCATTTTTTTTTTACATTGTAGTTCAGTGATCCATCAGTTATACTTGTTATTTAGATAATTTTAATTTTAAACAACAGGGTAAAATTCCATAGAAGAATTTGTGTGTAGGAAAGAACAATATTTTTTTTGCCAGAGAAAATACATAGAATATTTTTGAAAGGTGGTCTTTTCCTATATAAATTACAGTTCCAAATACTGTATTTTTCAAATTACTGAGAAGAATACACATTGAACTCGACTAAGGTGGACTTACATCTATCCACAAGTTGGGTATCCTGCTTCAAAGTGCATAAGGGTTTTCCAAACACTCCCACCCTTTGTTTTCCACAATTTTTCAGTTTTCAGATAACATGCACTAGCAGATTAGCTGCACTGGCACTCAACAAAGGAATCAAAACAGAACATCATTTCAGAAACAAACCAAATGCAGCAGCTAAAATGGTTATGATGTGTATTGAAGTTTTGCAGTCATCTTACTGCATTTCTCTGCCTGTGAGGAAGCTGGTAGGAAAGAATGCTGTGGCCAACTTGCTTCTCTGCTCATTTCACAGGACTGAAATATGCAAAAAAACTACAACTATGACTTGAAAAATTTATTACTGAAGATAACATAGAATATATATTTGCATGTAAAACCACTGATTAACCAGAAAATAATAGTAAAGTAAGATCAGTTCCTTGGTTAGGAAAAAAAAAACCCCAAGAATTGTGGGGAGAGCACCAAAATCTGTGGAGGAGTTAGGACCAATTTTTTCACTCAGTATGTAAATCATGAGAAGTAAAAAAAGTTATGTAAGATCAGTTTATATAAGAGTAATTTATATAAGCTAGCAAGAATTATATAAGTTAACAAAACTGCACAAATGACCACAAATGGGACTGTTTTATTACATCTTAATTTCGCTCTACAATTCATCTGGAAATTAAATCTTATGGATAAAACTTGTCTTGATCATGGCTATTAAAACCCTCACAAAATAAAAACCCTCATACACACACCCCTAATCCATAGTCTTCCTAAAAACCTACAATGTTTGCCATCAGTAATTCTTTTAATACACATTTACAATCCTCATTTCCTCACCTCCACCAAAATAATGGATCCCACACCTTCTAAAGGAGAAAGGCAGTGCAAAACCCTCAAACCATAATGAAAACAAACCTCTTTTCCTAGGATTCAAATACAATAATATGAATTATCATTTCACTATGTCATGGCACTCAGAGTTATTACAAATACCATTCTTATATTGTAGGATGACATTAAAGAGATTCTTTGCATACTTTGTTGGCAACAGATCAAAAGTTAAATGTCAAGTGATTGCTTCTTTGTAATCAAAACCTTTTATATATCAAGTAATATCAGAAAAGCATAGCTTAAATGCTACAAGATGTAATATTTACATAAAAACCAAGTTTAAAACCAAAATATTTTAATAACTTTGAAAGCAGTTCTAATTTATGAACTTGGCTCTAGAATTTGTCACAAATTTCTTCATTTATTATCTAAACATAGTGTTTATTTTCTTTTGATAACTAACAAATTCAGTTTTCAGGTGTTTTTATTTTGATGCCTTGAGTTTAAAACACTGTTCCAATAAACTGAAGTGATTTAGCATAATATTGTGTTGTGTCTTTCATTGTATGATTATAAAGAAAGATTTTTGAAAATGTATTTAAAATATAGATGATGTGGATGCAAATGTTTTCATGTTTTCTCTACAACCATACCCTTTGGGTTTGTTGAAAGCTCCTAAATACTGCATCTGCCACCTATATTGAGAAGAAAACAGTATTGAAACTGCTTATCTAAGAGTAAGTAATGAAGAGTAAGCGATGAAGTAATCAAAAACAACACAATATACCTACTACACTTTCAAGAGAAAGAATAATATTTTTACATTTCTGAAAGAACCCCACTGAGCCATTTTTGGAAATGTCAGCATTCTACCTTACACCAAGAGGTGTTTCAAAACAAGTAACACTTCTAAAAGAATTTTGTTTTGTGTGTGTTTTGTTTTAGTGTTTTTATGACTCAGCATAAGCAACAAGAAATGGGTGATACTAGTCTTGTTCAAGTATTAAAAGCAATTCATAAACATGGAGTCAAGAATAAACATAGAACACATTTTCCACCTGTAAGATCAATTAAAGAACCATGTTAGTTTTTTGTTTTTCAGTTTTTTGAAGGCCTTTCCTCCATCAGAAAGTCTAAGGTTTTGCAGTAGGATGAGAGATTTCCCAGCCATTTTTGCTGTTTCCACATAAGATGTATGCCCAAGACGGCTCTGTGTCTGTGATATTCAGCCATGTTGGAGGAAAAGAGAGAAAAACTCAGCCACTGAATTTTCACCAATCCCTCAAATGCTACTGCCTTTGCAGCCTGCCACACGGTGCATGTGTGCATAACGTAAAGTAGCACAAGAGGTTGACAGCAATGCTTGCCAGCTCCAGGAACAAAAGTATTCAAGATTCAAGGGTGGCGATGAGCCCACTGAGTGCAAGGATGTTGAAATTTCCTAACAAGTATTTCTTCAGAAAATACATGTTTTTGTATATCAGAGGATTAATAATTGGAATGGGCAGGTAGAAAATTAATTTCTGTGTTTGGAAGAGAACTAATTAGAGAAAGTTAAAAGAGCCTCTACTTTGGCATTAGAGTGGGAAATGCTTTCTAAATAGTCTCAGCATTAACTTAAATTACACTTATGGGAGAGGATGCTTGGAAAACTGCAAAAACCTTTCCTGCATTTTGCCAGATATTAAGAAGAAACAGTCTTAATAGAAGTATTCAAAATAATGAAAGAGAACAAAATAATGAAACAAACAAAAAAATTACAGTATTATCATTTTTGTCTAAAAATTATTGGTAGGAGCCAGGGGATGGTTGACAGTCAGCCTTGCAGATACACTCTGCTTGAGCACAGTGCCTGTTGGGCATTGACCTTCCCCTACTCTGTCTAGACACTGACACTTTGGTCCCATCTGGGGGACCCCAGTACTAGAAAAAGTGTCCATTGAGCATCCTAAGCACACAGAGGATCCAACAAGGACTAACAGATCTAAGACTTAATGTGCCCATTAACCTGAATTAAACTTCTCAATAACAATAATAATATACATATAGTATATTTGCAAACCCTGTTTTTAACATTGACTCAAGCAACTTATAGTATGTTGTTTATTATTTCTATTTTCTATAGGGAATATGTATTTCCCTCTATAGTAAAAAGGATTCAAACCTGATCTTTTTACTAAAACTCAAAGATTAACAGTAATCTTTTCAACAGCACCTCCACATTCCTCTTCCTTCCAATATTATAGCTAAGATTAATGTAAAATATTTAGAGAAAAAGATTTGGGACAATTATATAAGAGAAATTCCTTCAACCTCCATAGAAGTCACTATTGCCAATAAAGACATTTTTCATGGGAAATTTCTGATTAAAGTTTTCAATGGGGAGAATGTGATAGAATCATTACTTTTCTCAAAAGTTTCTCAGAACCTCTAGAACCTTTCCATATTTCACAATTTCATAAATAGAAGTGCATTCCCAAATTTATTTAATAATTAACCTTTTTCCAGAACTAGTCTTTGACATTTTGATTGTTTGTTTTTTATTTGAATAGTTGCAGACAAATCTTTTTGTTCAAGCATTTCTGACTTGGAACGCTTTGTTCCTACTTGTTGAAATCAAACTGAAATCTACCTTAATTCTTACGGTTGAGCTCTTTGTTTCCAAGCCACTGAGGCTGGTGGGCTGGGCACTTCTGCTAGTCAGAAAGAAGTGCAGAAACTAAGAGTTGCAAGAGCGATGTTGGTAGAATGTACAAATATTAATGTCAATCCAATTAAGCTTCAGTGAAAATGTATCAAACTGTAAATGTTTGATTTATCTCAGGAAAGAAGAGCAAGAAGATTAAAAAAAACCTGTCCAAATTAAAGCGACGTAATACATAACATAGCAGAAAGAAAACAAGCTTCTTGTTCAATGGACAAAATAAATCAATGAGGATGTTTGCTATTATTCCTGGATCACAATAAATTTTTGATTAGCATTCTGTTTTTCCTCTCATATTTTTATTTCCTCACATTTTATATCAGCGTTCTGCATTAATCTGACCTCTGCTTACCTCTGGGAAAGCTGTTATGTAGCATTAAAGATTTGTTTTGTCCTTTGGCATACCCCTGTCAAAGCATGGTGTAAAAGTTACACCGTCTCAGAAGTGGTTTCACACTTGTGACACTCCATTCCACGTTGCCTCTTTATCTCATCAGGCTCATGACTTCTACTGCCATTCTACACTATGCTGCATTCCTCAGGCTAGCTCTGCCATCCAGCCCTCCAGGGACACAGGAGGCTGACTCTGCCTGTTCCTCACCTTCCCTTTTCTACATATTTTGCTTAAAGATGGGTGGCCAATTATCCATGAGTGCACCTACCACAGCAGCACACGATGTTTGTGAAGGGGCACATAAGTTACCATACTGTCACTGGCATATTTTCTGAAAATTTCCTTCACCAGGATTTCTTTCACCAGGAAGGTGGGACGCTCCAGCTTCTCCATGTTTTGCTCCTCTGGAATGTGATTCGGAGAATTGTTTACCCTGCATGTGAATTGTTTTTAGTTAATGGCCAATCACAGCCAGCTGTGTCAGACTCTCTGAGTCTGTCATGAGATTTTATTATTTGTTTCTTTTCTGGCTTTCTGATGTCTCTTTTCTCTTTCTTTAGTATAGTTTTAGTATATAATTTTTAATATAATATAATATATATAATAACATATTAAAACAGTCTTCTGAAACATGAAGTCAAGATTCTCATCTCTTCCCTCATCCTGGGGACCCTCAAACACCACCACACTGTGCTTTTCTTCTTCTACCTGTGTAAGCTCATTGTCCGAACTACAATCTAGTTTCAAAGATGCTGGAATAATTTTCAATATTTTTGAGTCTCATTTGTTCTAAAACAGGCCTTTGAACACATGGGGGATTTGCAAGATGGCCAGATGTTCTCTGTCCAAAATGTGTGATTATGAATATTCATGCCTGGGCTTCTCTGCACTTTAGTGTATCAAAAAATAATTAACCTGGCAAGAATTCCAGTTTCTGATTTGCCCATTTAGTAGCAGTACTAATTTTAAAAAAGCAAATTGAAAATCCACGAGGGTAGGGTTCAGGCTCTTTTGGTCACTTGCAATGAAGCCATACCCTGGATTTGCTGAATTCTTGTCTCCCCACACCCAAGGATGTATGATTTCATGATTGTTTTAACACATCAAGCAGTTATTTCAGGGTCATTAATTACAACTTATCAAAGTTGTTTCTGAAATAAAATTGTATTTTCAATGCTGGAATATATTTTCAACCTGTCAGCTTTGAAAATATATGGTTAAAAGAGAGTGCAACAGGAGAAAATGAATTTTCAACACTTAGAATGATGTTTGAGACACAGAGCAGAAACAAGCAAGCCTGCATTGAGGTTGATAAGCTTCCTAAATCCTGCAGGGCTTCTTGTACATCACTATCTTTTTAAAAGGTTCATTTAAGCAAGTAATTTAGGGTTGTGAGCTTTTTCCCCCCTCTCTAGATATGCAGTCTGATGAGTTTAAACAGTAGCACAGTGCTTCATGTCTTTAGCCATACCAGCTTAATCCCCTCAGCTCATAAACACACAGAATTCATATAGCATTGTCTGTTTAAAAAAAATCAGAAAGAGTGACGAGAATTCTGTTCTTGTTAACCTCCCTTCATCTCCTCATTGACCTCTATGCTGGTTGGAAGATGTTTTCTTTATTAATTTGCTCTGTACTTAACACACAGGGGCTTTGTTGCTAAATCTGGAATTCGCTCTGTAAGGCTTACACTGTCTGTACTTACACAGTCCTTGCTAAGAGCCACATGACATTGATGGCAGAATCACAAGGCAGGCTCGAGGCAACACCATCCAGCTGGCCCTTGGGACTATATGTAGACCACTCTAACTAATAATTTGGGATGGGAAATGTTGGGTACAGAATGTCTACAGTGTCCTCCAAAGCCTATTTATCTGCTCCATGACTACACCTGGTCTCTGTGCAGCCTCTGGCTACCAGATCCATCTTGTCACTAATGATGTCAGGCAGAGGGATTAGAGCTTTCCCTGCAGGAGCCCAGTGCCCTGAGGACATCTGCGGAAAGAGCAACCAACATCTAAGTGCCATGAATGCAAACTGGATTCAGGAGGTTTTTACAGACTCTGGAGATGCCTGAGTTGTGCTTTGAACAGTTGCCAAGAATAGCTGCCCCTATGGGTGCATTGCCATGTGCTGTGTCAATATTGCTGCTGGTCACAAACCACATTCTTGTACTGGATGCTGGACAATCACCACTGCCTAGGCCAGTTCAAAAGAAGCTCTGGAACTGGCTCAAACCCGCACCGCTAGGTTCCCACCAGAGTGGAGGATGACACAAATTAATAGCAAGGAAACAAGTGAATGTAGTTTAGTGAATGCACCCATTATTATGTGTTTAGAATCCAAGGTAACAGATAAATAGTTGATTTATTATATTGTGTACATTGAGAAAGGATGACAGAGTCTTTGTCCATGAAAAGAGGGTTTCCTCAAACACTTTGGTTTTGATTGGCCTGTCAATGCCCTAGGAAGGCTGAAAACCTTGTGCCCCTGCAGTCTGTCAGTGCCCCAGTGACCAGCCCGCTGTACCCCAGAGCAGCTTGACTTGTTCAGGACACGCACCAACAGCATATTGGGGTGAAACCTTTATTGCAATTCACAAAGAGAGAGCCCTTCCTGCATCTCCCCACTCTTAGTCAGGTATGTTCTCCACTGTCAGCAAGAGCTGGTGCCCCAAAAGAACCAACACTAGACACTTCACAAAATTACACACTTTATTAGCAAACACACTGATAATAGGAAATTGTGACAGGTTAAGGTTTAAAGATTGACAGTAATAGTGATGGACTGCAAAGACAAATTTAAAGCAACATACTGAAAAACTCTAATCATTACAGAAATCTAGATCAGGATGATAATTTAGCACCCATAGAATATGGTTCTTACGCAATAGGTGTCCTGATATGGAAGAAGACAAGTTCAACGAATCAACTGATCCCCAAAGTTACAATGGAGTCTTCCCTAACTTCTCCCTACCCCTAACTCACTTTTACACTTTGTCTTTATGTTTAGATGAAGCTTTAGTGGCTCTGGTCACACATACTTTTATTATTGATTGGTATAAAATTCTCTTACTTCACTCTCAAAAGCATCACCAATAAAATGTGGGGTGCATGCCCAGTGGGGTGATCATATCGGTAATTTTGGCTGGAAGTGTGTTGCTATTGCAATTATATTATAAAGGATTAAGTTCACCCAAGGAGAGAAATTTCTCCTCAGCTGCTGGTTTAGCAGCAAAACATCTCCTTTCTCCCTTGGATGGCAGCTGCTGTGCAGTTTTTTGGCTGCATGGCACCACTGAGTTCCCATCCCTGCAAGGATTACAACAGAGCCTGGCCAAGGTGTCTCCACTTTGCTCCACCCTCCATTTCATCCTTCTTGGCATGTGCTTAAGGTTGCAGGCTCTGTGTGCGGTGAATTATCATAGAAGAGATTTCCTGCGTGCCAATTGCATTCCATCCTGGAAGCAGCAACTGCATTTCAGTCCATAATTTCGTCACTGCTGTAGCATCTCTTAGAATGTGAATATAACTTCCCAGTTTTCTCTGATTTCACCCCCGGTCATCACACTACAGCCTTCCTGGACTCTAATCAAGAGTACATTCTATTTCTCTTTACTTACATTGCTGAAGTGGCCTCCTCCTGGCATCTCCATCACCACTTCCCTCCTTTCTGAAGACTTCTTACTATGCAGTCAGAAGAGTTGCAGAGATTTTGGTAAAAGGGTAGATGCTAACAGCATCATCTGGCACAGAAATTCTGCATGTAAACATCCAGTATTTCTAGAAAGAATTCCCTCTTTAATCACAGTAAAAGGTGGGAGTGACGCAGACAAGGCTATTTTCTTACAAATTATAACGGAACACATTACTTAGCACTGGTTGATGGTCACTGGGAAAAACCATAGTGCTATCTACAAGTTACCCAGGCAAGTGCTTATTGCTGTCTTCTGAAAGCTACATTATATAAAACTGAATTTGAATCACTACCAGTTTATATATGGTGGTTTATTTACAACTAATTGATCTTCCTTCTGCTTTGTACACTCAGAATTTGGCTTTACTTAGCCGAGAATAGGAATCATTAGATGCCTTATTGTGTCAGCGCCATGTAGTTGTGTAATACTTTTCCTAAAATCCTACTAGCTTTTTTTTTTCTATACTTGGTTTGTATAGAGAAAGGACTTATATATGGTAGTGAAATACTGCCTTGCTATTTTATATGCTGAGCTATTATTTAAATTTAATCAATCATTTTGTCATACATGAAAGAATGATACCAAGACAAGCTTTTATTCCTCAGACATTTGAAAATTGTCTTATAGCTCATCTCAGAGAAGATCTATCACCTGTCAAACAAAAAAAAATTCTTGATTTAGTACTGTGAAAACATTAAGTCTATATGCAGAGTAAGTCCATGGGGGGAGTATTACTGACCTGGGTTTTATAAAATTATAACCTAAACATCTGGCAAAATTACTTCTATTGGCCCAAGAAAATGATGTAAATAGCTTCCTTTCCATGTGGCAAAACTATCCACTCATGACAACAACTGTGAAAGCTTAGAAAGTGTCACTGTGAAAAGTTTTTGCCTAATACCATGTTCTCATTTGCTGCAGCAAAAATCTATCCGTTTGATCTGCTGTGTAAACAATGTTATTGCACACTGTTTATTTTGAGTAGTTTATTCATTGTCAGAAAAGACATTTCAGGGGATGCTCATGATCCTTTAGAGGATGTCAAAGCTCTAAGCAGATTTAGGTTCCTAAAATCACACAACCTCTGAATGCCTGCTTCAGAAAAGTCCCTACACACTTTTTCCGGTCCAGTCCATCATACCAGATGTTTTAATGTAGCTTTTGCTGCGACAAGAGGTGGGACAGAACAGCTCTTCCTATGGAGGACCTGAGCCACGAGCTGCTGTGTTCTGCTGTCACCTGCAATGCACCCAGGACTGTAGCCCCACATTATTCTGCTTTCTCATCACTATGCTGAGCAGCCCACATTTCACCTTAAATACCTTTAAAAAGATCCACAAGCCTTCTCAAAACAGAGTCCCTGTACTCATGAAAATTACTAACACTTCTGTAGTACAGAGTGTTTCGCCTTTGGGTAAAGGGTAAATGGGCACGCATGAACATGATTTTCACTTCAAGTTCTTGATGCTATCGGACACAAGATGCTACTGACTTGAAAAAAGCAAGCTGGCAGGAAAAGACAGGAGGCATGTGGGACTTAGCCTCTCTGTGTCATGAGTAAATCCCAGGGATTAATGTGAGAGAGCTAGTCCTTCCTAAAAACATCGGGCTGCGTGTGTATATAGCAAAACATGTGATCATAAAGTACTATTCTGTGTTTCATAGGAAGTGTTAAGACTTAGGTAAATTATATTGATACACATGAAGACAATAAAAGGGTATTATATTTTATACACAACTTCTATAGCCATTTTATTTTTCATTATTATCGGGTTTTCATTAGTGTCCCTTTTTCCTTTGCAAGATGAGCCTTGCGAGCCACTACTGCTAAGTGATACTATTTTAAGATACATGCAGTGTGGTTGGAAAATTTAATAAAACAAACCATCCTTCATGCACATAAAGTGACAACTTGTAAAATTGTATCATAAGTTCACCTTGACTAATTCAAAAATCAGTGAATATGATCAAACAAGAATTTGACTTCTCCATGTGGGGAAAAAAAGAGTAATTTAGAGAAGCAAAAATGTTTGATTTTTGAAAAAGCAAAGTGGCTTTTCAAATTATATAAAAATATTTAAGATATTCCAAAAAAATGGCATGTGTAAAATTGTTGAGCACATCCAGGACTGGTATTTATTTTCAAAATATATGAAAGCACACATTCTGTTATCTGCAATAAAATCCTGTCCTGCTAAGGTATAGAATAATTCTAGAGTACTGACATTTTTTAGGTCTTTAAGACTATACCCATGACTAAATGCAACAAGATGGAGAAGCACTTAGTTATGCTGAAAAATCTTTTGAATTTTGTTTACAGAAAAAAAAGGAAGTATTTAATTCAACAGCAATAGATGAAAGCTGCAGTTGTATTTTTTATCATTGACAGTATTGTGTAGGAGTTTCTTGACAAGTCACGAATTCACTTATGCTGCATAACCTCATCAAGCAATTAATCTGAAAATTCATTTCACAATATCATTGATTTTGTTTTCAAGTGAAACTTAGACATATTATTTCCATATGTAAAACCTACTACAGGATAAGGTACAGAATAATAATTCCTTTGGAAGCCAGAAGACAATATATAAAAAATGATCAGCATATACAAGATACCTGAGTCTTATGTGATAGTGTTATCTCAAGCAGACATGTCTTCCCTAGATGACAGCTTCTTCATAGCTGTCTGATTAAGCTGTTGGCCCAGAACTGGGGTAGATAAACCTGTCTGTCATTCAGGTACTGTTTCCTCCCACCAAGATGCTACATGGCTCTCCAAACTTTCAGTTCCTTCTTTCCTGTGTTCCAAATGTGAGCCCAGATGCTGAAAGGATCTGTGGTGGTATGTCACCCAGGGTCACTTGCTCCTTTGTGTCCCCCTCTTGAGCCCTTATCACAAAGGCTGCTTGAACCAGCTTCATAACCAACATACACAGGGGAAAAAACATACCTGCAAAAGTCACCATGTCATTGTCAAATAGGGTTAGTAATAGACAGGCTTCAATTTTAGACAGATTCCCTACTGTTGGTGCACAGATTTTGTGCCTTCTGCAAAAACTCAGTGTTGGGACTCATGAACATCCCTGCAAAAGATCAGTATAGGTGGCTTACCTTATAAAATACTGTGGTCTTTCCAGGAATTTAAATCCTGAACTTTCTGACTTGGTAGTGTCAGAGTGTACTAATGAGAAGGTGGTGAGACAGAAAGGTTTCTGTGCCTGCTCTCATGATGCATAAGCCCATCAGCTCTTGGCAGACGTGCCCATGCCCTGCTGACAGTGCACTTGCTGCCTTTGCTGTGATCTTTGCTGGAGCTTCTGCAGACATCCACATGGTTGTCTGCTGCCATATGCTACTCCTTTGTGTGGATGTTGGATGATGGGGTGCAGAAATGTTCAGCCCTGTTTAGCAGTGTCAGGCCTAACAAGCCTTTGGTTTTGGCCCACTACCTGCTTGGTGCCCCCTTGGTTTCCCTGCATGTCACATGATGGTCCAACTCTGTCTTCCTTTCCAGCTTTTTGCTCAACAAATGTGTTCCAACACAAGGATTTGTGGAAAACTATTTTACATAAATTGTTGAACTTAAATGCTTTCAATTGTGTTCAATACAGAAATGTTGGTGAAGGAAATGAAAAATAGTACTTAACAGAAAATTCCATCACATCAGATAGAATGAAAAATAGTGGCTATTGCTGACAAATGCCTGTAAGGTTAATAATTCATCAAAGCAATTCATCTGAGTTAAGCAGATGAACAAACTGAGCTTACCTAGCATCATAATTTTAGAAACAGAATGCTGCTTCAGAAGAACATAAATAACATTTCATATTATCCAGAAAGTTTAATATCCTGACTTTTTTATTAATATAAAGTTGCTGTGTTTATTAATCATAAGGTTTGGGCAAGTTCCACATCAAATTCAAGTAACTGAAGAGCTCTCACAAGGCAAATAAGAATGAGTAAATTTTGTGGACTATATTGACTGAAAAAACTCAGTGGTCTTTCAGCACCAACAGGTTTCACAGATAGTCCAGAATGACCTTGCAGTACATTCCTCTAAAAATAGAAAATTATTTGCCATATAGCTAAAGGTTAAATAACAATCCTTCTAATCAGTCTGTCACACTTGCATGGCAATATATTTGCCTAGATGTGATCTTGGATCTCAGAGAATTTTCCCAAAGAAATTGACAAAATTTGAATTAAAAGTTTTGTTTCTAACTGCTTCTTTCAAGCAAAAAAAACCCAAAACAATAAAACAAAACAAAACAAAACAAAAAAAAAAACCAAAACAAAAAAAAAAAAAAACCCAAAAAACCCAAAAAACCCAAAAAAAAACCCCAAAAAACTTTATCAGAAAATTTCTATTTCTATTTACAATAAAAAGTAAGAACAATTCAGAAATAAAGGCAAAAGAATATGGAGGGTAGTATCATAAGAGAAACCTATTTCCATCTGAGAGAAGACAGAATTATTGACATGCTGAAGTTTTAAAGTCCTACTCAATATGATAACATATATTTATATGTATATGTGGTACGCATGCATGTGTATCCATAAAATTAAAAATTATTAAATTTCTCTTCTCTAAAGTTTGTAGCAAGCTGTCATTCTTTTTGTCTGAGAATAGCCATTTCAAAGAGACTTCTAAACACTAAATCATTATTGATTATTTTATTTGTATAACTATGTGCATGAATCAGAGTTTGAAAGCAATAGCTGGAATTCACAAGCAAATTTAAAGTAAAATATTTAGAAATATTGTGTAACAACATAGCAAGTCCTTTCTCATTTTGCATTTTCGTGCAAATAGCCACTGCACTATAAAATACGCTACATATAAATCAACTATTATCAGAATACCTTGGCTGTAGGATTTTATTCTGTGTCCTACTATAAAGATTAAATACTGGTAGTATAAAATGTAGGCACTTTATTTTTTCTTTTAAGCCCAAATTCATGAAACGTTTACTGGGAACAACAATGTCTTAAGAGAAGGTAAGTAATCCCTAATGTGAAATGAGAGTATTTAGGTGTATGTCAGCCTCTAGGCTGAAGAGTAATGAAAACAACAGCTTAGAATACCAGATAATAAGAGAAATAAAGAAAAAACAAGACATTATACCTAAGAACTTATTTCCCAGGGATGGAAGAAAGCAGTAAGAAAATACAACTTTACAGAGGTATTTAAAAATGATCAGAGGAATGTGGAAAAAAATAAGAAACAGCAAAAACTGGTTTTACCATTCTGTGCTTCAAAATAAGCAACTTATTTTATGATCAATTGCTTTAATATTTCTGTTTGTTTCACAACATGCAGCTGTTTAATGAGGGATAACTTTCATAATGTTCATTATTGTAATGGAGTCATCAGCCCACAACAAAATGTTGCAGAAAAGAAAAATAAAGTCCCAGAAAGATGAAAAACATGCGTGCTTTTTGAAAGGAGACTATTTTTAAAAAATCAAAAGGAAATTTTTATGTATAGATGCCATTATATGTCATACTGCCTTTTTTCTTTCTTTTTTAAAATTTCTGTATTTATTTAATATCATCTCATTTATATTAGTATTAAACCAAAGGGTAAAAAGCAAATAGACACACAGGCTTTCAGAAACCCATATGTTCTTAAAATGAGCTTGGAAACTGTAGGAACTGCTGCAATTGTTGATTTCTTGAAATCCATTACCAGAAAATGTGAAGTCAGGGCCTCACATGTGTAGCCTGGCGTTGTTGCCATTGACTCTTTGTTCCGTGAGCAAACTGAACAATGGCCTGCGAAGAATCCTCAGGAGATGAGTTGTTGAGTGTTCTTTCATGGTAAAATGCATAATTATTTCACATTTTCCCACCAAACCCTTACATGCTTATGTGGATTGTAGTGTTGTGAAAGTGCATATGGCTGTGGCACCTGGTTGGAAGGAATTCAGATATCCTAGGAAAATGTACCTTCCCTTTGTGTGAATTTTCTCTTTTTACTTGTGGCAGGGAAAAGTGTATCTTCAATAAACGTGAATGTGAATGAATAATTGAATGTATTCCTTTTATTCTGCTCATTCTTCCAGGTATTTCTTGGGTATTTTTTTTTTCTATGAGATAAAAAGCTACATTCAGACTCTTTTTTTTTTTAATAAAATACAATTTGAGCAATAGTGACAAATGTGCATAAGTGGGCAGATTGTAATGCATAGATAATAAATATCAAAAGACAGATAGAGTGAGTATTGTTGCTTCTTTTTTCTTTTCCCAAAACAACATATATTAAACTTACATTTTCATCTCAAATGTTCTGTTCTGCCAGGGAATGAATTTTTAAAAATTAATCTATATGACTACATGGCTCTATTTTACTGTAATTAACCAACCCATTAATTAGATTTCAAGATTCTCTCACAAATGTGTTAGCAATATTTAATTATTTGAACAGTGCAGGATTTTCTTTTTAAAGAAATCAAAAGAAGAGGTGGGGAAGGAGTTAAGAATTATTATTGACAAGAGTCTGGGCTTTTGTCTTTTCTGCATTATTTACCTGTGATTTTTCATCTCTAGTAACAAAGACATAGTATTACTATGGAGACCAAATATCTTTGCTATTAATCTGCTCTCCTCATAAATTTAGTCTTTATCCATTTTGCCCACTAAAGAGTAAAGCTGAGAAGTGAAGATAGTGCAGCATGGTTCAAAGAAATAATGGGAAAAAAATTATTCTTTCTTTCCTGAGGTGTCCCTTGAAGTGTGCATGTTCATTGTAAAGCAAGATAAATTGGGAAAAAAAGGGAAAGTAAAAAACTAGCCTCAGGCAGCCTTATGATTTATATAGGTTTTACATATGGCTGCATTTTGTTCTGCTCAATGAAAGACAAAAAGGGTACAAAGCACTTGGAATTTGAGTTGGTTGTTAGTGTGGTTGTTCCCCACTGCCATTCCCCACTCAAGGGAGAAGAGCAAAGGTTGGACGTCTGGAGGTGTAACTGAGTGCAAGAGGCACTGAAAGCCAATCCAAAGAGAGATTTGAACAGGATTATTCCAAAGAGTGCCCAGTACTGCTTTTTCTATAAGCAACTTTGGCACAAAGGCGAGGATGAAGTCTTTCTCATTGCACCTGGAGATGTCACAGCCTCTTTGATCATTTTGTGCCAGTGCACAAAATTCGGAAGCAAACTGTAAGACTGACAGCTACACAGTTTAACATCCATTCTGTATCCGACTGGTGGTATTTAAATTTATGAAACTGGGCTTTTCCTTTGGGAATGAAGGATCTGATAGGAAAAACAGGAGAAATTTTCAAATATAGAAACCAAGTTGCTGTCACATGCTCTCAGTCCTTGTATTTAGGTTGTTATGAAAAATATCAGCTCAGTACTGTTCATTAAAATACAGGCAGCAGGGAAGGACTACAGCAGTGATGGGGTCTCAGATTCTGTACTTCAGGAGTTTTGTAGTTATGCCTGTAGCTCCCCTTGTTTCATTAGTACAGCAGCCAAAGAGCTGGAAAGAGATTTCTTTCCTTATCTAAAGAAAAGTTTATCTAAAGACTTCAGACTTTGAGGGTTTCTTCCAAGATAAAATTATGAAGTTGAAAATATCAAGCTACAATCTAACTTATTTTTCTGTTTATTTTACCACTAACTGATGAGGCATTTGCCCCTGAGACTTTCATCCAGTTCCTTCCTAACAGGGTGTCTTGGCAAACCTCTGCAAAAGGACCAGTGTGAGACAGTCCACACTGTCCAGGAAAAGCTGTGACAGAATAAAAACTGGTGTGACTGCTTTGTTTTAGCTACCCATGGCAAAAACTGAGGCTGGAAGGTGAATATGTCCAGGTTTTCGTTTCTGTGAGATGGTCTTTAATGATATCTTATCCAAGACTTTTTATTGCGTGGATGTTTGCACTATCAGGTCACAATGATTTTCACTTACCTCGTGAATGATCTTCACTTACACTTGTAATGAGTGTGCTTGATATATTCAAGTGTCTCCTAGCTTGTGGACACATACCTGAGACAGATTTTTTTGTTTGTTTGTTTAAAATGAAATGTTGCTATCTCTAAATTGAAATATCATCCAGATATATTTGTAGAACAATCAGTATTATGGAGAATGAAAATGAGACATTTAACATCTTTATGTGACCATATACTAATAAACTAATAAGTGTTCAAATTGACCTTGATTAAAAGATCACAGTGGCACCAACATCTGATTAGGATATCAATACTCAGGAAAGTACAAAAAAACAAAGTAGGGATGTTGCTGAGGTAGTGCATAAACTTAGCTTTAAAAAGCCCAGAAGACACAGGAGATCAAACCAGAGCAGATCTAGACAGTGGTGCTGAGAGGCCTGGCACACTGCAAATGTTACCAAACCCCACAGTGAGCACATTCAGGGCCCCAAGATCCGTGTCCTGTGTGCACAACACCCACGACACCTGCACACCTTGTGGTGAGAACCACTCTGCCTGGAGGGCAGCAAGCTGCTCTTGTGTGGGTGGCTGTGCAACACCTCCTGTGGCTGTTTCTGGTACCTCATTACAGAGCAGGTCTCAATCCCTGCCTACTGCCTTTGCTGCTTTGGCGGGCTGCACTTCAAACAATTTCTTCCTTTTTGATTACTACAATGCACTCCTGCCTGAGGAGTTCTAAAATAAAATGGGGACCAAACCTTTGTATTAAGCTCTTTTCTTTCCATGTAGCTCCTGGCTAATCACAGGACAGTAGGGCTAAGTGCTGCCACACAAATGCTGGCACCTTGAGAAAATCACTGGATCTGCACTGGGAGCAAACTTACTGACCCTGATTCCTTAAGTACCCTATTAAATGGGCTTATTTGCTGTTGTAGTGTATTTTCAGTGCTCCTGATTTGCTCTTGGGTCCAAGATGCCCCATAATTAATATTGACTGTAACTGTTTTACATCCACTTCTGACCTGAAATAAATAATTTTCAAAAAAAAAATTCTGCTGCAGAATGAAGAGCAATATTTTTCTGGGTCTATGTATTACAGCAGGTGTTGATGTAAATCAGTTCATGTATTAATGCAAATGCAGTCCATCTGTACTGATGGTCCCAGAAAAAGATGGTAAGAGGGTATTTATTCTCTGTCTTGAATGAGCCTCTAATTAGGAAACATCAAGGTACAGATAAAAAGTTCATTAAAGCCTAGAGAGCTGTACTGGGATCCATTAACAGCAAAGATCATTACAGCTGTATTAGGATGTGGCAGGTCACTCAAACCATGCTGAACTGGGAAATTGTGCTTGGCTGGGATAAGAGCAGCTGACAAGAGTGAGATAAACTGAACAATGGCCTGTAGTGGAACCAGATACTTTATCTGGGAACCAAAACCATTAAAGACCATACTCTACTTTCTTATGTTATACACTCACTTGTTTCCCTCATAGTGTCAGGTTCACTAGTTCTTGGCTTTCCAGTGGGGAGATCACAGCTGGTCTGGGAAGGCTGGGCACAATGCCATTCTCTTTTCTGTGGTGCCACTACTCACAGTTCCGTCACAGCTGTTACTGGGCCAAGGTCCCTGAGTATCATCCAGCATTTATCTCTGCACATTTCCCTAATCTCCAGCCTTCTGGAATCAGGATATCTCCTGACTTCCAAGGTCTTCCCTCCAGGTAGGATTTTCTTTCCAGATTCCCTTCTTATTTCTGAAATCCTTTCTTCTTTGCATGAACATTTCTTTTTGACCCTTTCTTTTCAGCAATCCAAATCTCCTTTCTCCAAATCTACATAGTGTGTGCATAGAAGAACAATGAGCAATCAGTGTCCTAACTGTTAATTCTGGCTGATATTATTTATACATTGGAAGACTGGTCAGAGCATTATCAAAATTTACAACCTCTCCACACAAAAGTTCAGTAGCTGGATATTCAGTACCTTCTCACAGTTATCTATCACCTATTCACACACAGTTTAAGCTACTTTTTCACCTATCATGTTATGAGACCTCTCCTCCCTGTGAGAGCTCCAACAACAGTCTCAGCAGGCTATCCTGGAGACCTATATCCAATCCAGTGGAGACCAGATGGCCTCTTCATCATTTCAGATGTGTAGAGTTCATGAGTGGGATTCAGTCTCAGATTAAGACTAAGCATGAGCTAGATGTGTTGTTGCAGGCAAGGGAGATCAATATGGGCACTTGATATGGGAGATGGAGTAAAAAGAATCAATCAACCAACAATCAGACATCTATTTTTAGGCAGGCTGAATTGCTTTCTTCAAATCTTGTCACTGCACTAATTTTTTTAACTATCCTACTGAGAGCTGCTAGTAGGATTTTTTTATCCATGGTAATACCATCTTTTTTCCATGGCAATACAACTAACATGGTCCTTTACTCGTATCATCCAGACTGTCCTTAGGAGCTAACTTTCAATAAATTCATCATCAGTTCCACTAATGGAAAATGAACTCTTATTCCAGCTCTAATCCCAGCATTTCTGTGTATCCAAGCCCCTTATTCTTTGCACCTGAGGTGAAACAAACGCTTGATTTGTTCCTTAAATGTATTCCTTCCCCTTCCTCAGTTCTCAGTAGTTCTTTTCCTAATGCAGCCAGAGTATTTTCTTATAAACTGAACTCCAACAAAATGCATTTGGTAAATTGGCATAAGATATCGATTCTGCATTCTGATCAAAGGAAAGGAGAATGCACATGACAAATGCTGTATCTATCAGAAGCTCTGTGGGACAGAATCTCTAAATAACTCCATCTATGGTGGTTAAATTAGGTAGGAATAAAATATATAATCCATGGAGCTCAAAAGAAAGCCATGAGAAAGTAATCTTGCAGTCCTAGAGACAGTGTAGTCACATTATGTTCTTGGACAGTAGCAATTGCAAAAGTCCCCTAAATAAATATGACCAGAGAGTATAGATCATGAAAAGCCAGTTGTGGTTCTGCCAGCGGTGTTGCCCTGATGGATGTCACAGAATCTGTTCCACTATGTGCAAAATGACTGAGGTTTTACCCAAGAAAACCATTCTATGTGTGCTGCTGCTCTGCTCTGCATCTCACCCCAAATTAGTAAGAGCAGCTGCACTAACCATATCAAGAGTGTTCAATATTCTATTCAGCAGTCTGCAAGTATAAAATCCTACTTCCTTTCTATCTCCAAGAGATGATCATCTAAATCTCCAATCTAAGACTTCTTCTTTCAACCCAGGCTATCTCAATTTCTTGACTATTTCTGATTTTTCCTTTATATCTCTACTGGAAATTTGAGCTGTCCTTCAAAATATTGTGTCTCTATACTTGTCCTATGTTTTCTTATAGTCCAAAAATAATTTATTAGAATCAACAATACTTTTTTTCTCAGGTGCCTACCTTATGGCCATCACTGCAGTGGGTAAGAAAGCTCAATGTAAGCTGTATTCTGGGAGTGGCTAATGAGTCATTTCCTTCCAGCAAAGTCAAGTAAAGAATGTTACTAGTAAGTGCCACTTTTGTACCTGACCATTTGGCAGCACTGCAGTTGGGATGTTCAATGACATATCTAGATGTACATTAACATTAACATCACAAACTTAGTCATCTCCAGAATTTATGCAATTTCTATAAATTTAAGAAATATTTTACCTGTTTATGACTGTGGTAGAAATAATAATTGGTGCAGTGTGACAATTTAACTAGGGATAATAGAATCACACTCTTAAAAATGTAATTGAACACTGTATTTTTCAGTGAATACATATTTCTGTGCTTATAGAAAGATTATTTACTTAACAAAAATATTTAAATAGTATGTTGTTATACTTTTCATACGCTTCTGAGTTAATTACTAGTGGATGGATTCTGAATCCTTTATTCAAGCTGACATCCTTAAACTTCAGTGAGACATCTTTTAAACTAAGACTTTATCCTAGGCCTTGTTTGTACAGATGCAAGTGCCTATGCTAGACTATTCTTTACTTCTATACATACTAGTGGGTGTATTCAGATTGTGTTCAAACATGACATTGTCCCACAAGTGTCTTTAACTCTGTAACTATATTTTAAACCATCAGTGTTTCTTCATACATATATTTATTTTTACTTATTTTTACTTATTTTTTCATAAAAGTGAGATCTACATTACATAAGACTCTTCTTTTTCCAGTAAACTCCTATTTGACGTACAAAAGATGCATTGTAATTTGCAGATGAGTGATTGCATATTACAGTGGTTTAAGCAGTATTACTTGCTTCATGTATCAGATGTACATTTAATTTTGCTCGTAAACACACAACAGGGAAAATCTAATGTGACTAACATCCAACAATTCTCTGAACAATGTAAAGTGAAGTTCTGACTCTCCAGAGCTTGTTCCCTCCAAAAACCTACCTTGGAAATTAAGTGCATGCTGCCTTAATATTTAGTTCTTCTTGTTTGTGTTTATAAGCAGCTACACAGGCAAATTCACAGAAGCTGCAGTACGGACAATGTTTCTCATAAAACAAAGTTCATCTGCATCTGGTATCAAGTGCATTGGGAAAGACAGAACTTTAAATCTACTAACACAGTGGACCCTGTATCATTGCCTCTTGTTCCTATTCTTTTCTATATTAATGATACACCTTGTAAAATTAGCAAATCTATATCCTTTCTGTTTTGTCTGCCTCTGTAAAACTGTAAAAATATTTTCCATGTCTCACTTTTAGTGGCAGCACTACATTGATATCAGTCTGAATCCCCATCTCGAATCAGGGTGAATGCAAAGAATCCTAAAACTTTCTAAACACATGAAAATAACTGAAATTATTGCAGTAAGGTGGTCATGGTGATGAATGTTTTTTTAATGACTGACCTTTTTGTAATGAGTCAAACAATGTACTCACCCTGTGATTGACCTTTTTGGTGCTTGCCTGAAAGAGAAATATTAACTTCTCTTCTTGGTTCAACAAAAGTATTTTTTCTTTCACTATTCAAGATGCCCTCTGCTCCTTGTAATTCATAGGGAATATCTTTGAATACACATACGTGTATAAATAAATATTGGGTTAGTGCTGAGCCCCTTTTGGTCAAAGCATATGAAATGCTTTTTGCTGCCCATGTTCTCCTCTTGTTTTCTTCTCAATACTCTTGGAATTTCTGAGGACCCAACAGCTGGACCAAAATGGAGGAAATATTTCTGTTAATAGCATGTAAATTCTGGATACAAGCATATATTGTGTGTTTGCTTTCTGTTTGTATTGGCAATAGTGCCAGGCTTGGGCACTCTTTGGGTTTGCCACCAAGTATGTCACAGTCAGCTATGACTGTGCTGGCAGAACTGTGGTGGAATGTTTCAGGTTGTTGTGAGACATCAGCACAACAGCAAGTACCTGTTGCACACTCAAAAATATACTTACTCTCCTCTTTGCTCTCCATAGAGACTGCAATATTTCTTAAATGTTCATAAGAATTTCAAAAGCCATCTTAAATGCATGGAGACAGGAATGAGGAAGCAGTGTCCTATTCATGGGCTATTTTCCTAATTATTGTACTCTGTTGGACAATTACGTGAAGGTTCAAATTTGATATATCTGCTCATTACAAGTAAAGGCACTCTCTTTTGAACTGGATTGGATCCTATGTGGATAGCCAACTTCAGCTATATTTAATTTCTTCCCACAGCAAACTTTGCATTTGCAGGTACCTTCTTCCAAAAGACATTAGACTACATTCTATTCAAATGTAAACTTGTAAACTATGCATATATTTAGGGCTATATTGGCAGTCACTTTTTGAAATAGACCTATTGATTTCCTCTTTTCCCAACAGTGAAACTACCATATGAATGCTCAACTCTTTATTATTCTCTTAATGACCTTGATTTTTAATAATACATCTTTTAAAAAGACTTATTAACCAAATTTCTCTCCCTTTCCACTCTGCAATACCTAATCAGGATTTTTTTATTGCTTAAAGTTTTCAGAGTATTAATCCATAATTTAAAACATTTTCAAGGTATACATAGGCTAGTGGCAGGGGAAGAGAGAAAGGATTTATGTTTAAGTGCATGATAAATAACTTCCTGAAGACTGGTCTTTAGAAAGATGGAAAAGATGAGAAAAGTGTAAAAAATTTAGTTTAAGGTCACCTTATCAAAATTAACCTTGAAATAGATCTATGGTATGCATACAAATGACTTGTACACATAATGATGTTTTGGCAGAAAATTAAGGGTTAAGACATCCAGGCATAATAAAGATAGTCTTCTATTTAAAACAATATAAATAACCTTGTGGAAGTATCAAGCAAAATATTTATACAGCATGATTTTAAGAGAAAAGGAGAATGCAAATGCATTATTCAGATTAGCAGAGATACAATCAATCTGGCAAATCAGTAGGAGACCTAAGAAAAATTCTGTTCTATTTATAGCAAGGGCTCCAGAGCAGGCTCTGCTGTTTTATATGAAGCAGCAAAATTACAACTGCAGAACAAGCACTTTGTGGATCTACGGCACTTGGCAGGAGATAGAAACTGGTTCAAGGCCAAAGAAATAACACCAAAGGTGCTGCTGTTGGGAAAAAAAAGGTAAAAGCAAAATGCAGTAATTTACAAAAAGTGAAAAAGCATGGGTAGCCTCTGAAATGTAATTTTACCCAAGGCATAGAGAAGGAAGTTGTGATGGAAATGAAGTTAAAATGATAAAATGAGCAGGTATGGACTGGTTTGTGGGTAAAGCAACAGAAAACCAAACAGACATGCAGCAAATTTTTCAGCGGCAAGTAAATAAAATCCTCATGGGCATGTAGTCAGAGTATTTTCCATCAGCAGTGAATTGCTGATATTCTGTATAGAGATGAGGGATGCTAATCTATAAAATCCTGGTTTCCAGGTGCTGTTTTGTCTGAAATAATGTGGTAATGAAATGGGAGGTTGTTGGCTGAGCTGAAAGCAAGTCTGAAATTGTAGAGGTCACAGCCTACATGCATTCAGAAAAGGTTGTTCCTGATGCCACTAGACCTCACAGTTTAAGAGTGGGTCAGAAATAGCACAAAATAATTACATTAACATGGTCCCATCCCAGCTTCCAATAATAAATGCTTCCAGTGCAGAAGAAACCATTTAAACCTGTCCTCTATCCTTCCCAAATGGGGTTAAGAGACATTAAAATTTTATTTATTTCTGGGAATCTAGAGATGCAGCTCAGATATGAGTGCTCATGTCTTGTTGTCACTGCCTCTTTCAGGTGGGTCCCAAATACAGAGGGCATAGGTTAAAACTGCAAGGGAAAAAGATGTTCTCTTAGGATATCCAATTAAGCACTGTGGAATACTGAAGGTATCAGTGCATTAGGTGGTATTAGTCTGAGTGAGTGTTTAAGGGAGCAACTGTCCAACAACTTTTACTGCACTGAAGATTTCTGTGACAGACCAAAAATATTGCTGAGGAGACTTTTAGTTTAAAAAAAAATCACTTTTGACCAGAAAGTTTATTTTGCAACGAGACACAGCTTCTATTTATGGATTTCTTTCTCATTTACTGAAAAACAAGTAGAATTCTTAGGAACGTGGTTTTATATTTGGGTTTCCTAAGATGCAAAAATAGAATTTCTAAATTCCAGTGAACTACACCCAGAAAGAGTTATTTTTTGTCTGTCAGCCCAGAAAAAAATGTGGCTGATCATATGATGTCTACTCCCATCAGCCAACTGAAATATGCACAGAATTTTGCAAATCTAGCTATCTCAAGTTATTTCAGCATATTTGGTTTTATTCTCTCCTTAGACAGAGAATTTGTGTGGCTCTGGTGCTAGAGACAATCAGTACTATGGCTTCACTAGGAAATCCTAATCCTGACAAATCAGATTCCATTACTTATTTTTTTGTTGTTGTTGTTGTGAAAGCTTAATCAGTCAAGTAAAAAATGTGGAGACAAATTTACATTGTACTAACACCAAAAGGGTAAATGACTTTCAAGTCTTCTCATCAATATTAGTACAGAAAGTAGATCCCTCATTTTTCCCAAGAGTAGCCTTGTCTCCCCAAGTCACAGTTTAAAACTCTGGATCAGACAACGAGTTTTACTGGCTTTACCTAAACCTCAAAAGGGAGATAGCATATGTTATTCCTTAGGTTTCAAGGAGGAGTTGAATGTCTCTAGCATGTACATCCCTTTTAAAACTACACAGACCTTTACCTTCATGGCAGAAAATTGAAATTTTTTCCCTTTCCTTTTTTTTTCTTTTTGAATTAATGAATGTTTTTATTTCTTGTGCATTTCCTGCAGTTGAACAGGAGGGAAGTAAGCTTCCTGACCTAAGAAACTTACTGCTCTTTTCTTCACACAAACATTTCTACTGTTGAACTGACATGTGTGCATGCTAGGCAATTCTGTCAGCTGAGCATACGCTGTGCAGTTTAGACATAATATGAGTCTGGTCCAATTTGAAACACAATGGAACAAAGTCTGCATGAAAGACATGGATTTCTGACAGGATTTGTAGCTCTGGTTCAAAAATACCCCTTAGGGTATGAGCTTCATTTGAAGATCTCTTTGAAGTATTGACTTAATAGAGCTAAATACTTGTCTAAATATATGAATTTGCTTTAAAAGCTTGCTGAATTTATGCCTTTAATGAATAAAAGACGAACATCTGGGAAGAAGTTATAAATTGCAAGTGCATGGTATGGAAGGAATGATCAAAAGTACTGTGAAGAAAACATGAAGCTATTTGCGTGCAGGTGCAATAAAAACCTTACATGATCAATGAGAGGTGTAATTTTGCAAATCATTGATAGTAAATTCTGAACTTGATATGGCACTACATGAAGAACCACAAATCCGGATTCAGAGTGAGCCATGTAGTCTGATACCCTGATGATTATGTGACTTGTTTTATGTTGAGTGTTGTTTGTTTCTGTGTCATCCAATGAGACAACACAAAGCAGGCTCCACTGCTGTTGTCTATCCTAGGACAGCCTTTGTCATTCTTTTACACCAAACTGTGTGTGCCCACTTTTGTGTATTCCTCCATGTACAGCACATGTCTGTCCTGGAGATTCTGTTGATTCATTTTTAAGGTACACCTAGTTATTTCTAGCTTCTGGAAAAAAATAGAGGAAAAAAATTCAGCATTTTAACAATGATGGATGCATTTTTAAATATCTCACACTAACTGCATAGTGTTTTCTGCTCTAGCATATTTTTATGTATCTTAAACTTTTATTGTGTTAAAACAATTTCATTAGAGTCACCTTCATAAGTTATTTTTAGTTTCTTCAGTTGTAGATTTTGGATGATCAACTGAAACTACTGCTTTGGCAATTCAGACCTTTGGCTATTATCAGAATTCACATACCTGTGAAGAAAATGAATGGTCCAGTGCTGTGTATCTTCTTGCCTTCTACCATAATGCCTGAACTGAGAACTGTTTTGATTTATGCAATTAATTATTTAACCTATTTGTGCAATTCTGGAAGAAATACTCTCTGCTGGCATGTTTTCCTGTCACTCTTTAAAAGAACAAACTCATGTAATTTCTTCTTATAGATTTCATTTCAAATTTCACTTCTTCAAAGAATAGCTTCATTTAGGAAATCTGACTCTAGAAAATGGTTTTTGAATCAAGCACTGTCTATATAATATGTGTCTCTGCTTTTTATTGTACTGAAATCAAGAGCAAGACAGGCAGTTGTAAGAGAACAAATTCTCACTGACATGATTTTCTGTTAGTATAGACTTGTGCAGTTTGACCTTATCCATAACGGGAAACCTTTTCAAAAACAATTATTTCTGTTGGTAGATCTTAAACTTCAAGATGTTCCAGGGTGAATTGTAGTATGGAATGTCAAATACTCCGCTGAAATCCAAAAGTTGCATATCAAAGGTATTTTAGTGGCTTTTTAAAATCTATTGTCCTTTTTGACAACTATGCCAATTTTGAAAATCTGGTGAATGTGTAACACTTCAGGCCAAAATCCCAGCTTCTTACCTTCAACCACTTGTTGTCTTTTTGCTGGTTAATGTGGTGCTGTGGTAAACAGTTATCACCAAAATAAAAAAAAATCTCATTAACTACTGAAGTAACTTTAATCACCCTTCTTTGATACTTAGTCCATAATGGCATTTTTGAGAGCTTTTATTATTTCATTAAAAAGATTAAATATTTTAGTGAGGAGTTCATCATCACAAATTCCCCACTGACTTATATTTACCTACAGATTTGCATGATATCAGTCTCTTTCTGCATGTATCATTTCTTTGTGGTGTGAGAAACATTTATAAGGTGTTTAATTTCCATTACAACTTTATAGTTTATTTGATGTTAATCTACAAATTGATCTTGGAAACATTTTGTTATACTCTTTCTTCTTTTCATTATCACTGTAGAGAGGGTTTTTTTTTTTTTGTTTTTTCTTCCTAGAAACTATTACATTTGTCAACCAAGTATTTAGAAATGGGAATTGATGCAGTATTTCACTATCATTACTTGCAGTATTTTCTTCAGATTTTTTTTGCTGTTATCCATTTCGTTTGCTTCCTAGTTACATTTTTTCATTTTGGGGTGTGGGGTATTTTGGTCGTTTTTTTGTTTTGGTTTGGTTTGGTTTTGGTTTTGTTTGTTTGGTTGGTTGTTGTTTTTGTTGTTTTTCCTATAATTCCATGTATCTTCACCTAAACAGTGCAATTCTCTGATAATCTGCTGCTCTTATTGCAGCATCTGTGATGCTATTATGTTGGAGAGATTAGTCAGTTTAATATTGATCTTTTATGTTGAAACCAACTTTCATGTATTCTTCAATTGGAGTAAAAATTATTACTGTACATTCTTACATATAAGTTTTTGCTATCAATCTTTTTTGTGGATTTTTTTATAATTGATCTTCAGTTGAAGCACATACAATTTATGCTAATTCATATTTCAGGTCTTCTGTACTCTATGAAATGCGTACGCATGTTCTTCAAAACTGAACATAAAAGGTCTATTTTTTCCAGGTAATTGAACATAAAATACCTGTTTTTCCTAAGCATTTTGAGGATTTCCAAATTATTTGAGATATTTGTCTGTGGGAACACTGTTCTGCTGGTTTGCCCTGATAAGAAACAGGAGTTAGTGCTTCTTTCATTGCTGTACTGTGAGAGAAAAGGCCACAGAAATCATGTTTTCTAACCATACGTCTGTCCTGAGTTGACTATATGATGCTTTTATCCCCAAATCGTCTCATTAGTTTATGCTGAATAATAATAAGTTTTGCACCTTTAAGACTTGTTGCAGAGAGTGAAAGGGGAGAGAGAAGAATCGCACAGTTCTTTTTTTTCTTCCCTCAGACATTGCACGTACTCCCCCGCATTCCTCAGACTGTGTTGTCTGCAGACAGACAGACAGCAAAACAGAGAGCTCTCCTTTTGCTTTTAGTTAGTTTTAGCTAGCTGAAGCAAAAAAAAGTCCCTATACTGTAGTTTTTTTTTCCCTTTTCTTTAGACCTCTTAAAACCTGCTCTAGACTGAACACCCAAGAGAGCACTGGCAGCTCACACCTGTAGCCACCGGGCCAGGCCGGGCCTGGCCTGTGAGAATTCCAGCACCAGAAAAACTGATAAGAGACTGAGTAAGCTAGGCTACAACCCAGAAAGTTTTCTCAGTTAGTCATCTCTTTTAGAGCAGCAAAAAGTTTTATTGTTTTAATATTGTTAAGTTCTATTGTTTAATAAACAGCTTTTTTCCACTTTTCTTCAAAGAAGTATTTTCTCCCAGACTAGTTGTAAGAGAGAAGAGCCGATTGAATTTATCTTCCTACTAGAGCCCCTCTGAAGACTCTCTCTCTCCCAACATTTTGCTCTAAACCAAGACAACATCAAAGAGTAGAATATTGTTATCTGGGGTTCATAAGGAATTATGATTCTGATTGTAATAAAATTTTAGTTTACAAGTCCACACTATGGAAATCTTGTTTGGAGTTTTTTGACTGCTCTTTGATTCACAGACTGTGATTATATTTGCAGTGCTGAGAGCAGCATGGGCTGAGACTCCTGTTAGCTCTGAGCAAGGGAGATGTTGGAAATTGTCTAGCCATAGTCTGAGGGACCAGCACTGGCTCTGTGAACTTGCTAAAAACCAGAGCAGAACTGCCAGTGGACAGGTGTGACATTTCAGTGGCTGAAGTAGAGTTATACTTCTATACCAAGCTACAGCTCACTATAAGCAACAGGCTGTATCCTGTTGTAGGTCTCTTCTCTCTGAGTTCTAGTACTATCTTTCAATCATTACTATATTATTTAATCATTTCAACTTCTGGTTTAGGGATTTTTAGGGATTCTTGAAATGATGATGTTCCTTTATTACAAGGGCTTCAAAGTTGTATGCATTCATTATTTTTCTTTTGCAACTTGCTACTGCCACAGAAATAATCTGCACAGACATTTCTCTGCCCCTCTCCTACCCCTTCCCTTCCTTTCCCCTAGCAGAAATTCAAGCTCTGGTAGGGTCCCCAAGGCTTACTGTCATGAAGTAGTGTAAGATTGCAGAAATAGAAAGGCTAAAAAAAAAAGGAATTTTTATTATTATTTAATATTAGCCTTCTCTCCTCAAAAATCTCTTTCTAGCTAACAAACAGTGTTATCAACACAAATGACCGAGAAGTTGCCAAGGCAACAGCTGGAGTAGCCAAAGTCCCGCACAGAAGAAAGAACCAAGGAAAAAATGTCCTTAAATTAGAAAATAACTGTGAGTGTTTTCTGGTAATGCTATAGCAATTCATGATGCTCACACTTTCTTCTTGAAAGAGACCAAATTGTACCAATGCTACCAAAAATATGATTATGATCAGGTAATTGACTAGATGAAGCACAGCAGAGGCAATGTACTTTCACAGGGAAATGAATGAGTGGAAAGAAAAAAAGGCTACATACATTTTTTAATTAAAAAAAAATCAGTCTATCATGACTTTGTTTTGCCTAACTTAAATCACCTCTGAATAATTAGACAATTAAAAGTAAATAATTTCAGAGGGTATTCCTCACAAACAGTGCTATACATTCGGTGTTTTCAAAATATCATTTTCCTGGGAGCTTTGAAAACTATATCATTTTGAAAAAGCTGCTAGTGCATAAAGAATAATATGGTCATTTATTCAAGATACAATGCTTTTCCTGTTGCTTGTATCAGTGCTTCATTTAGGAGCTGTTGTCATAGGCTGGAGCTTTACTGTGTTGGAAGGAGCATCACCATGGAAGCAGGAGGATCCCAAGCTCCTACTCTCTTTTTGACTGTTTCTTTCAGCAATGTGCATTTCTATAGCACCTACTTAAATCATAGATCTAGAACCCTATAAGATTTATTTTGAGCAGAAACGGAAGTTGAATGTTACAGTGTGTTTGAATGATAATTGTTTCCCCTGTATACTCTGCCATGCACAGCTCACACAAGGCTGCTTTCATTCATCCCCATCAAATTCCTAGATTAACAGAACTTTTGAGAACTTAGATTATGATGTTTTGAAATTCACTGTTTTTAGATTATATGAGATGTCAACTGTGCTACCAGCATGACCACCACATCTTTAGGTCTTTTACTGGTAGGTTTGTTTTGTGAATCTGGAAAACAATGCATTGCTGTGGAACATATATCCTTTCCCTGGCTGCACATGTGAATTTGAACTGATTTGGAGCCTAAAATTTTGATATTTCACTCCTGTAGGTTACCCACCAGCAGTGAAATTATGGGATTGCTTCAAAGTTAAATTCTAAATAAACCAAAGGACAATAATGTTACCTCCAGCTGCTGCATGACAATTTCTTCCACAACAAAACTAATGTGAGAGTGAGTCTGTGGAACTTCTTCCTGAACTTTGGTGATACATAAACTGTCCTGGATTAAAATATTATTTCTCTGAAGTATATAATTAAATGAAGTATATGTACAAAATAAATGATAATGCAGTTAGTTATCCAGGGGTTGTTTGCTCTTCAAGAAGGAAAAGAGAGGTAACTGCTTTTTCCCAAACAGAGTCCTCAGCAAGTTGGTGATACTAATTTTCGGCGCTGATCTGTAAACAAAAGATTTTCATCTGGACAATGAAAGTTCCACTGTTTCAAAGTTTTTTCAAGTAAAATTGCCTCAAATTTAGCAAAACTAAAATATTTTAAATAAAGACATGAAAATTTCCTATATTATTATTTAAATCTAGTCCTTAAAATTGCTAGCTTTTGGAGTAAAGAGTTGGGTTTTTTAGTGACAGAATTAGTGTACCCAAACTTCTAACTGAGAATTTCTCCAAGGCAACCCTACCACATCTTGAATAAATAATATTTTGAGGTAATCCTGTTACTTAAAATTACCTAGTTAAAGGAAAGTTAGCAAAATAAAATACAGGCTATTTTTAGTGTTCAGAACATACTGTATTATCACAGTTGTATAGAAAAGCAGAGATGAAAGCAGACAAATGCATTCACATAATTATCATGATTCACTGTCTTTAATTGACTCTCGGTAGATACATTAAAAATGCCTTTTTTCCCCTCATTCATCCTACTTTCCTTTTTCTTCCCAAAAGGATACCCAGGGTTTAATTTCTTTTCAGTACCTGCTTCTCCTTTTGCCTGATAACTGTAACTGTTAGAAACTATTTCCTCTTCCAATCTTTGAAGTCCAAATCCCTCACCTTTGCCTCTGTCACTGATTTAGAACAGAGAGGAATATTTCATTGACCTGTATCAACCAGACAACTCAATCAGACAGGATGGAAGCAAATAAATTGATAACTGCCTGCTCTTGATAGACAGGACAACAGTGAAGCACTTTGGAATAGTGGACCCTTAACTTTTAATAAACTCCAGCACTATTTACATCACTTGAGAAGTTAGACCAAAACTTGAACCAAAAAATGGCATTTATATAAATACCATTTATTCTTAACTTGTATATGGTAATACTTACATAAAACCAGCATATTAACTGTGCATTAAATTTTAATACTACAGAATTGTTCCCACTTTTTGACTCCTGAGGTGCCATAATAAAATTTGTTTTCCCTGGGAGAGAAAAAAGGCTTTTAGCCAAAGGAATTACTAAAATCAAATTTGTGTATTCATAAAAGATGCCAAAGTAGGCAGTTAAAATTATTAAAATGGATCAAAATGTCTTTTAATGGTGTTTTCTCCCTTCAAATAAATGAGCCAACTCTTTTTCCTAATCTGAGTAATCTCTGTTCATGAGGTGATTAAAACTGTTGACTAAGTCTTACCTCCTAATAGCAAGCATAATAATTTTTGACCATGAAGGTTTGGAGTGGGTTTAACACATATTTGGTATTGTTGGAGAATAGCAAACACCTTAGACTAAGTGTTTGCTCGAAATGAAAGCAAACAGTGCTGTCCTGCCCCCAGTCCAGACTTTCATGGTTCTGTCTTTGCTTATCAAAGATGTATATTTTCCTTCCAATTGCTACTTGATTATGTAAGTTATTTAAGTACCTGTTCAATCGTTTCTATTCAGTACAACTGACTGATTTAAGTATTTATTCAGTTAAAGCATAATTAGCACAGCAGAAAAAAAAATTGCTCCAAAAGAAATTAAATCATTGACATGAGAACCTGCAGAGTTTGGCAATATATGAATGATAATACAAAGGTGCAATTTCTGAAGAAGGACCCAAAAAGCAAGTTACATGTTTCAATCCTGTTTAGCCCCTCTGAATATGAGCATATTTAACATCTTACATAGACAAGTAAATAATTGGTAAGAGCCAGAAGTTACAATTGATTTAAACTGGTAAAGGAATGTTACAGTTGAGATAGATAGTTTATTGTTGTCCATAAAAGCTATGTTCTACTTGGATCTTATTTCTGTAAGATAAGCCCATATTTTTCTGATGGGTGTGTCTTGTATGGTTCCAGCCTGGTGGGGACAGTTTGCAAAAATGAAAGCAAGAAGTTACCAACCTGATGGAGGAGACCTTTAATCTGGTGCTTTGTGTGATATTTATAGTGCGAAGACGTTAACATATTTGTCAAATTCCCACTTGTTTAAACCCTAGTAAGTGGAAAGCATAAAGGAATGTTGGGAAAGTGGGTGGCTAGCTGCTCTATAAGTTTTACCTGGTAAAAAATAAAAAACAATAAAACATTCAATTTTCTTTCACTGAAGGAAAAAAGAAGTAGTGTGCAATATGTAATGTATTAATGGATTAATTAACATTTCCTTAGTTGCCTTTACTTATAAATAGTTCCCAGGCACACTAATACTTGAAAGTATGACTTTTTTTTTCAAAATTTTTTCTAAGTGCAAAGTTAGGTAATACTTACCAAAGAGGTATTTGGAGATACACTGATTTAAAAATGAGCAAAGTTCACCAAAATTTAGGTTATCATCATAGCTGTCAGAAGCTGAGGCTAACGTGATGACAGTATGAAGTAGGAAGTGTACACAGTAGTGTACCAACATAAGAAACTACTCACCTGTAACAAAGAATTGAATCAGGGCTGCCTTTAAGCATTAATTCCCAGAAGCTGAGGCTAACGTGATGACAGTGTGAAGTAGGAAGTGTACACAGTGGTGTACCAACATCAGAAACTAGTCACTAAGTCAAAGAATTGACTTAGAGCTGCCTTTAAGCATTAATTCTAAGGGTCAGTTTAAACCACACCAGTGACAAGGCACTTCCTTGGGTGCAGAGAAGACTCTCCACCACTCCTCCAGTAATATCAGACTCACTGCACACGCACTGGAGAGTCCTCTGTGTCTTGGCAAAATTCCACATGATGGTCCCAGGAATTTCCAAGAGGCCGAGCTGATCCTGACCTACTCATATTTCTAGTCGTATTTCCCCTGGATTACTCATCTTCAATGTCAGTTTTTCCATGGTGGATTAGTATTGTTTTGAATGA
>NW_005054310.1:804821-822030 GCF_000277835.1 Geospiza fortis | reverse complement strand
AAAGTTTATTAGTCCAAGCAAAGAAGGAAGATGTGCCAATATCCTCATGTGTTGAAATTCATTATTCCCCAAAACTATTAGAACTTCCAAAAAGCTCTCGTGACAAGTTTCCTGTGAAATTAAATTTCAGTAAAAAAATAGGAAAAATCTCAGCAGTTTATATATTTGTTTAGTTCTGACAGTGCACTGCAATTTTTATCTTAAAAAATCCTGATTTCATATTTTGAAGAGGTGTAAGCTTTACTGCCAAAATTGTTGTTTCCCTGCTGTGAAACATTATAGCTATTCATTCTGGTTTAGAAGAAGAAAAAGGTCATAAACTGCAGTTTCTCTGCAACAAATTTGTTAAATGAAACTAATAGAAAATAAGTACAATTAGCTAAAAGCTTTAAATCAAATTCCAGAACTTGGCAGACATCCCCTTACCCAAAAAGAAGTGCTGAACTGAGAAGAATTCATTACAAAATCTGACAAGGACCTCAAACTGGTAGATAAAACATGACCAATAATAATTTGGTATCAATCCCACAGTCACTCAAAGGAAAAAAAATTATACTTATTACAAATCAATAAAATATAAGACATTGCTTTTCTTTAGCTGTTATTCTTTACACTCTCATGCTGCAATGGCTCACTGCTTAAGCAATGTCACAGGAATGGAATAACAACTGTTTTTGATAATAATCCCTAATTTCTTTTGCAGCATCTCCATGTATAAAGGCTGGTTAGACATAATTTTTCTTTCATGTATTTTTGTCTGTGTACATATGAAGTATGTACATATGTGAAGTGGTTTTAATTTTAAAAACTCTTATCAAAAAGTTGATTATAGTGTTCCAGTCATCTAATAAAAACAAAAGAAATGGACATTTCGAAAGATGCAAGAGTTAAAGATAGAGAAATTCCTTCAAGTCCCAGTGGAATAGGTTAATATGGCAGCTGGCATAGCCTAGGCTTGATTAGTCAAGTTGGATATTGGAGCAGCCAAGTTATAAAACCAGAGGAGCAGCATGCAGGTGCATGGAGTCACAGATGCTTGGGGCATGCTGCAGTGCCCATGGTGGCAACAGCCCGTGCAGGAGCAGGGGCTGTGGCTTTGTGAGTTGGTGCAGAATTGGGTATCTGCTCTCCCAGCCCACCATGGATGGCGTCTAGTGTCTTTGATGACAGAGGAAAAATGGAGAAGCCCAGCAGAGGTGCAGGGAAAAACACAGAAGGGAAGGGAGGGGAAGCCAGCTGCAAAAAGCAGATGAAGAGGTAAGTTCTTTTTAAAAATTGTAAGTTGATGTAGAGACAGGGCTGATTTTGTAGTAATATGGAAACAAAGAACAAAAGCCTTGACTTTATTACAAAATATAGTTTTCAAAGAGACAGCTTGAGCTAAGTGTAGTGTAGCGAGAACGGGGCAGGTCACCCTAGAGAGGGATTCAACAGGCATATATCCTGCTCAAAGAGTAACCAGCATGTGGTCCCTTGGCTAGTGGTGGACAGTGAGAAGATAGCAAGTTTTGATAGAGTGTTACCAAGATTAGAAATGAAACAGAGAGGGAAAAGAACAGAGGAGCAGACTTTCCATAATAAGACAAATGTACTTGATCTGTGGGTAAATATATAGCACACAGGGTATGGATGTCCTTTCTCCCAGCCATATCATGGAACACAGGTGAGGTGGCTGGAGTGATAAAAGACAAATCAAGGAAAGATGTTGGAAAGGCAGCAGGATGTGTTTTTCAGATTCAAGTTCACATTTGTCAAAGAAATGTCCATTTTTCAGATTTGAAAATGTGAGTGTTTAGCATATTGTCTCATGGGTAATTGAACACACACAGTGCAAATTAGATTGGAACTCACAAAAGGGAACCAGATCAGCAGCATCTGCTTCTGCTCCAGTGCCAGCAAACTAAGGAGCAGAGGTACAGAACTAGAGTGACATCTACCCCTAAATAAGACATTATTTTACTAGGTTTTTTTTAGTGTTTAGTGGGCCATTGCTATGCTAAAAAAAATAATATGCAAGAAATGTAGAATAAATAACACTGATCATAGAGAGGGCTCAAATATTAAGATTAAATATTAAATATTAATGAGCAAAGCACCTCAGTGAGTTACAGAAGTCTCTTGAAATGGCTCTCAACCCTAGGACTCAGCTGTATATGATCCAGTGCCTAGGCTGCTACAACACATTTGTTCTCTCCTACTCAGGAAACTCTTACGAAGGTAAAACAAAGTATGTGAGCTAAACCATGAAAGACAAAAAACTGAAAACACACAGGGTATTAGAAAACAGAGAATCTTTAGAAAGCAACAGGACAGAGGAGATGCGAAGCTCAAGGAGCAACGACAAATAAACCTTTCCTTCTTTCTGGCAGTAGTCTGGTGAGGAAAGGCTCTACTCCTGCTTCAGTGAAATGGGAGTGAAGATATATAAATGCTTAGCCTAGTGGCTTGTTAGTCTTTGTTTCCCTAGTGTGTGCAATAGCCAATAAATAATGGCTTTCTCTTAAATTACATATACCCAGCTTCTCTCTGTGCAAGGTAAAAATCCAATGAAAGTGACTCAGAGAAGGTTACATCTGAATCGGTGTTTCGGTTCAAACAATAAAAATTTAGTATGGGATATGTATTACCAGTGACTCAACTAGGAGAGCAGCACTGACTGGGATCTGCTGACAGAGATACAGAAGCAGGAAACACAACTGTAATGAGACACTTTAATTACTCTCTGACAGACTAGACAAATGTCATACCCGGATGTGAAGCAGAGAAATTTTAGATAAGATCAGTGGCTGACTGGGGAGCCTGCAGTAGGAAATGCAACACTGGGCTGGGTTGTGAGTAATGTGCAGGTTTGTTCCAAAGTGTTGGATGTAAAGGGCATCTCTGTAGTACTGCCATTGAGAAATGGCATTTGGAAATACATAAAATAATAATAATAATAAAGCCCAACACTCAATTAAATTGGAATGAACACAAAACTCAGCAGGTTTTGATAGGACCTGTTAGGGACTGTTTCAACTGTCGCTGCCTTCTCCGCTGAGAAGACCTCCACTGGGTGAAGCCAGACTTGTGAGCACACAGAGAGGCTCAGCCAGTCTCCAGGCCAGCAAAGGTCTTACCATGAGCTTTTTTTAAGGAGGGTCAGGTACATAATCAGGGTGTCCTGTGCTTCAGGGAGTATATGGACTGTGTGAATCCTTGATTCTGGAAAATATTTCCCCTGATAAAGTGCAGGAGAATGCATTTAACCCAATATTAAACTAGCCAGATAAGAGCAAAGGGAAAACCTGACTATCCTTTATGTTCAATGAAAGCTTGTTGTCTATAGAAAACAAAATGAAGAAACAAAACCACAAACAAATAAACAACAACAACCACCAAACCAAAAACAAACTGAAGAGAATAATCTCTAAAAGAAAATTTCAAAAGGTCAGGAGTGATTGTTCTCAAGCAGGTTTTCATCAGACAATTCTGTGTTACAAAGGAGAGCTAATGTTTCATTTCAGCCCTAAGGCAGGGCTTCTGGTTTGCTCTCTTTCATTCCTTCCCAGCCCCTGTTGGGCAGCCAGAGCACTGAGCAGCGCCAGGCATGGCCCTGCTGAAGGCAGCTGGCTGAGGTGCGTGCTGCAGCCATCCTACATCACTCTGCACTGCCTTCCCCAGGCTTCCCACTGCTGCTGCTTCTGCACACAGAGAGAGCTGAGCTCCCCTCAGTGTGAAGCTCCGAGCATGGCTCTCCCCTCCTAACAACCAGGGACAGCAGAAGGCAGAGACAAGAAGAAAGGACAAAATAATGAAAGGTGTCTGAAGAAGTTTTGAAGAAGCACCTCAGTGTCAGTTTGCTGTATTAATCCAAACATTTGTGAATGTAGTTCTAACACAGTATGGGCTTAGGCATACATTATTTTTTTTTGCTGCCTACAGTTTAATTTTATATAACATCTTTCAGGTCTCTAAATAATTTCTAGTAATAAATAACAGGGGAAAAGCAAAAAAAAAAGTATAGAGAAGAAAGAATTTGGGTGGGTGAGTAGGCAGGGAAATAAAGCATACATTTTTCAGCTGAAATTTGAAAATTGAGTTGATGAGGCAGAGATACAGAGAAATGCTTTCTGCAGTATATTTGTATTACAGGAAGATATATAAAAAGATACATAAAAAGAGCAACGTGACAGCTATCATGCTTTCCAGGCAGTCAGCTGTCTGACTGTGTTCACATGGGAATCTGTACCCTTTGGAAGCTGAAAGAAAATCTATGTGAAGTTGCATAAAGTTTTGCAATGTAATCTGTTCTGCATCATTGTTTGCTTTTCTTGTACTTGTGTTTCATAATGACATCCCTCATCACAAACCACAGATATTACTAGTTAGATTTTAATTTTCTCTTGATTGCATAAGTCCTTTTTTTTGGTTGACCACAAGCTGTTATGTCACACAGACAAGTAGAAATTTTGTAGAGAAATAATGTCTGAATTGATGCTAAGGATCTGTAGTTATAACCAGATATTCAGTGCCATACTTTGGCAAAGATTATATGCTAATATTATCCGTTTCCAATCACTTCATGCAGAGCCACTCATTTATTCAGGAGCTACTTGACAATTTTAAGCTCCTTTATACTGTGTGTTTTACATCTGGGTAGCTGTGGCTGAATCTTCTATTCAGTTGTTGGAAAATGAGGCCAAGTCTTTCCCCTGATTTATGCTCACTCCTAATTATTTGAAGGCCTATCAAGTACTGTTAAAAACACCCTGTCTTTAAAGCTTCAGTTCTGAGCACACTGTATTGAACAAGTCTCTGGTTTCTTACTGTGTAAGAAACCTGACATATTTCTGAGCTCTGATAAAAAGTCAATAAATTGAGGCAAGGCTGGGTGCCAGGCTGGAGCTCCGTGTGGGCTCTTCTTGATCACAAACTGGTAGAAAGCCCATCACTTCATGGCAGGGCAGTGCTACAGCTGATTTTCTCTCCAATACACCACGACAAGCTGGTTGCCAAGCAGGTGGCAGGTAAGGCAAGCAGCAATACCTCATGTGGAAGGAGGGAATCGGAGATGAGTGCTGTGTTTGAATTTAGAACATCTTGATGTAGAACACGTATATGGACATGCCAGAGGAGCTGGTGTGGGTATCTCACATGCAGGAAATGAGACCAGGCAGACTTGAATTCAAATTTGTTCTGAGTATTTCAGGATTCATCTGATTTTCAGGATTTCACTCCTAAGAGTCTTGAAATATATTCCACTGTCAACTCCTCATTAATAACTTTCTATTAAGTCTTGTGTATTTAATTTCCTAAAGGAAATCTTCTTCTACATTCAGATGTGGATCTGTAGTTCACCCCAGACATCCTTTAATCCTTCTTCATGGTATTGATGTGCTGACTTCAACTTCTGTACAAGTTAGCCAACAGAATATTTACTCAGGTCCTGGGCTGGTTTTGCAATTCATGCTGAGCTCTGTACTGTAGCACCATTGCTTTTCCTGTACCTGGGCTTGCTAGTTTCTGTCTAGCAGACATATACCTACCTCCCTAATTGTATTATTGTTTTGCAATTTACAATGACACATCTTTAATGATCCTTCCCCTTTTTTTTTTTTTCCTAGTTTTCAAGGCTGTTTTCAAAGGATATCTGGTGTTGTCGCTTCTACTTTATCCATTAGGAAGCTGAGGCCAGGAGCAGATGCCTGTCATCTGGCAAGCCACTGGCTGAACCAGAAACAGCACCCAGAAATCTTGCTTGCCGTCCCAGCCCTGGTCTTCTGGTCCATGTCACCTCCCACACAGATGAAGAACTGCTTTTCCACAAAAATGAAAGGCCAAATAATCCATAACAGCTCTAAAGTTGTGTTCCAAATATTCATCTACCAATAAAATAAATGAATGATATGGCCAAGCGATATGTAATATGTGTAATTCACAATTTTATTCCCCATTTCAGTATAGCAAAAAGGAAGGCAACAAATCAAAAATAAGCAAATATTTTCCTTTATTGCAGAGAGGCTTAATAAAATCTGGAGCGTGAACACAATGTTTCATATGTAACTGATCATAAAATTCTGTAAACAGAATCTGTATTACAGAAGAAAATGCAACACTTCGTCACAGAATGAAAAACATATCTCCTAAAAAAATGTACATACCTCCAAAATGACATACCTGAGCTACTCTTGCTATCAATGTTCACCAATAATTAAAGAAAATAAAACTGCGTATTTGAAAAAAAGAAGCAGATCTGTCTTACAGGATTTTAGCTCAAGGTTCATTGTTTTTTCTACAGAATCTCACACAGCTCAAGGAATTGTAGGAAGCCGCTTTTTCAATACTATTTTTGGTACTTCTGATTTAAAAAATAAATCACAGAACTTTGACTACAGCTTCTATTTCATAAGATGCAAAATTGTATTTACTTGTCATCAAAACACTGCACTTGCATTGAAAGGAATCAACATTTTAAGTCAGTATTATTTAGTTCTTTTTCAAAAGCATTTCTGTTGACTTTTAATGATTTTATGGGAAAAATAAATATTCTGAATTATTTTTTTTTATTCAATGTATAATACCAACCAAGATAGGCAGAGTGCTGTCCAGCTTTGGAGTAACAACTTTGGAGGAATCAACTGCCAACACACAGGATTGTTTCCCACGCAGGCCTTGTTTACACCTGATTTTGTGGGGCAAGAGATGAACAAGGTATTTCCTTCCCTTGAGGGGACATATATCTCTTGCCAAAGAACTTTCCCTGAGCAGTATACACGTAAGTGACCGAGAAACAGTTCCCATGATGAGCTATTATGATGGATCAAAAGGAGCTGAACAGACAGTACAATGGCAATTGAAGGTTTTTCAGTGGTGCCTCATGTATTTGCACTTCATAACAGAAACTAAAAACATGAAGTGACGCACAGAAGTGCAGTGAAGTGTCTAAAATATGCATTGACGTTTTAACAATATGCCCACAGAATATTAAATAAAGGCCAAGTTCATGCTGCTGCTGAGTAGAACCAACTTCTGTTCTGCTTTAGAAGCCATGAATGTCCTGAAAGGGTTTGGACCCTGAAGCACACACACCAGTGAAATGATGATTCCTGAAGAGAAATATGGAACCTTTTAAAACATGCTGGAAGTTCAGTTTTGAGAAATGGTGTCTAATTCTTAATAGCAACCTTTCTTGTCACTTATTAAACTGCATGCAGCAGTGCAGATAGGAATGCTGCTGGTGGATGAGTGTGGAAACTTCAAATTCCTCCTTTGCTAAAGCTGAGATCTTGATCTATAATCCCACCTTTCTTTCCTGCTTTGACTATTCCTTGCCAGTTTCATTGTCACTCATCTAAAATTGTAGCAGTAGGTCTGTACCAGTGTTTGATTGTCCTTGGTCCCTTCCATCTCTCCATTAGACAATCATCCCTTAGAGCACTTTCAGCTGCCATTTCTCCATGGCTGGATTTGCTCCTATGGTTGAAGTGAAGCTCCACTTCTCATTCTATTTATATATTTTTCTGAATTCACTTCTGGTTTTGTAAATTCATGTAAGCCTGTAAACATTGTTTCCTGCTTGAGGATGACTATTTAGAGCAGTAACCAGAGAATTCTTGGGCAGGAATTTGCCAAAACCAGTCAGTGCTGTCCAAAGCCTTCCCTTGCCACAGCTCAGCAGCTGGAATGGGGCAGGGATCACTTTCAGTTGGCCACAGGAACTTCGCAAGCCACTCACTAGCATGGACCCTGTGCTAGTATGCAGCCACTGAGTCTAATATGTGTGTTGACAACAGAATAGTCCCTCAAGACATTATTTCCAGTTATACAATCTGATTTTTTTAACTAATTTAATTTTTGTCAGATTGCACAGCTTGATATTTCTTTCTATACAGCCTGTGTCATCTACAAGTGTAGAGAAATTAGCAACTTCAGAAGTACATTCCAACCCCCATCATTTTTACTTGCATCCTTTTTCTCTTGCATTTCTCACATTCATTGCTGCTTCATTTCATTCTTTCTCTGTTTTCCATGGATTTTTGTACTAGTCAATTTTTTATATCTCTTCCATCAGTCTTTTTTGTCTCTTGTCTCCCCTGGCACGACTTCTCATCCCACTCTGTAGCTTTTTGGCCTGGATTCCTGGCTAAGAATATGTTTCATAGTAAAGACTCACTCTTCTCCCTGCTCTGAGATAATTAAGATCTTGTTGCCTTCTTCCACTCCTTGGTACTGCCTTCCATCAGCTTGATTGCAGAGTTTCCATTTCCTTCGGATGATTTCCCTTTGCTGTTTTATTCATTTCCTTTCTTTTAGCTGAAGTACTGCAGTAATACAATCTCCTGTCTCAGTAAGTTACTTCTCATAACTATTCTTTCTTCCCCTTCTTCTCCTGTTATTCCACAGTTGCTATGATCTGGGTCTGCAGATGCATGGATCTGGGCATTACAAGCTGGGCCCTGGATCAGCTGGAATAGTCACTTCCACTTTGGCTGTTAATTCTTCTGCTGCACCCTATGCCAGCTGTGGCTGGTACCTCATTTGCCCACTCAAAAGCTGGCTGGTAACTGAGCTGCCCTGCTCAGCTTCAGCTTCAGAAAAGACTGTATGCATATCTGTGGTTTCAAACCTGTAAGGATTTTCATATAAATAAAAACTTTAGAGAGGCCAGAAAGAACTATTGGATGATTTATGCAAATCTGGTTTGTGCTCCAGTCTTCCAGACCTTCCAGAAAAGCCACTAAAGAGTGAAAATAACATATTCTGGACTCCATAGTGCAGACACTTCTCTTATTTAGCCTGTATTGAACCTAATGCTAATATTTGGCTACACTATAGAGAGACATCTGATATGGTTTTAAAAACAAAAGAAGATAAGAAGTCGTATCTCCTCCAGTATACTTTAAACCTTGTTTTGCTTTCACCTGCTAGATGAGACTGCTGTTATTTATTTATTTAGACTTTTTTTTTATTATATACAGATGACAAGTCTTTCTGTCATGATATCAAAACATACAGTTCACAGCACCCTGTTTGTGAAGGCCTAATTTCACAATGAACAACTACAAAGAGCTGGAGCAGACGAAGTACAAAGAGATGCTTACAGAGCTGGGTCTTTTCATCCTTGGGAAGAGAAGGGTAAAGGAGACCTCACTGCTGTCTTCTGTTGCTTGATGGTAGGGTGAAAAGCAGACAGAGTGAAATTCTTCTCAAAGATAGAATAGTGGTAAGATAAGAGGTAAAACATACAAATTGCAACATGTGAAAGTCTTTGTTGATCAAATAAGTGTGTTTTGAACATCTGTCATACGTCTGAGCCAGATGTATTATAAACATACAACCACTGAGGAATCCTGTAGCGTTTTTCTTTCACCATAAGACAGAACTCCATACAGACAGAAGGTCTCCATGTTTATATATCAGTGTGTGTAAATATATATATATATGTATGTATATACCAACATTTTCACTATAGAGACAAGACTCTTCCAGAAAATTCTGAGCTGGGAAAAATTGCTTGCAAGCTCTCCATATTCCATGCAGAGCTTGGAGTAATAGAATCATAGAATCATTAGCATTGGAAAAGACCTCTAAGATTATCAAGTCCAGCCATTAATGCAGCACTGCCAGGTCCACACTAAATCATGTCCATAAGCACCACAGTCATACACAGAGGACAGGTTTCTTTTGAGGGTCATAAGTTGTCCACAATTTATCAAAAGTCATAAAATTACATATATTCACTAAAGATATCCTTCACTAGACATCAATCAAGAAAAATCAGTGAGAGATTTGTCCATGATTGAGAGCTGTGTCAATTGTTTTTCAGTTCCACTCATGGAAAGGTGGACAAGTTGCCCTACATATGGTCCAAATCCCAGCAACAAGGCCAAGGTGGAGCCCCATGTTGCCCTGGGTAGGAACACATCACAGATCTCACTGTCAAGACTAAGATGTATATCAGTTTTCATTTATGCCCTTAGCCCCTGACTGTTTTGTTTGTTGCCATGATCCCTCCCAAAGTCAAGAGTCCAGGAGTTATTACAGGACAGCACTGAGAGGCCATCCAGTGTTGGACAGGTCTCTCAAGTGTAGTTTTGCAGCTCCTTTTGTAAGAACTTCCTAAATTATGGCATGGCCCTTAATAAGGGATTTGCAAAACATTGGGAAGGAAACTTGCACTGCATGTCCAGCAGAATGAATCTCAGTTACCTCATTCAGAGGATGGGAGTGGAGAACGGAAGCAAAAAAAATGTTTCTTTCCAGTCCTGCTATTTCATCTTTTAGCTATTTTTTCCTGTAATATGCTTTCTGTTACATATATAAACTAGAAAAATATATAGCTAAGAGTTGAATGTAGGGATACACGTATCACTAGCTCAATCTGTCCTAAAAGGAAATTGCATATTTTTCCTGGTTCTCCACAGAATTGGAAGTCTATCTGTAAAGTAACTAAGTGGATTCATAAAGAACATACCAGAATTCTAAGCTCAAGGAATACTCAGATGCTGAAATGTTTAAAAAAAAATATACAGAAACCAAGTTCTGTAAAAATGAAACCAAATGCAGTAAAAGAAGTGTGGCTTTTTCTAGATGTTGCACTACGTTTACCATGCTCTTAAAAAGAGGTCTCTTTTTTTCCCACCTTCATTTTGGTGAGGGATAGCATAAACTGTCATCATTATTTCCCAAACTAGCTTCTTCAGGTCTGTAATGGGGTAAATACACCACATCCCTAGGGAAAGGATGCTAGGATTATGCTGCTCCTCCACAAAATTACTCAGCTGTCTGGCATTATTATAGACATCTGCAAAAGAGTACATCTGGTCTTGCTGAAGGGAATTCAGACTATTGCAAGTCTCCTTTAATAGAATAAACATCATTTAAATGAAAAAGTGCACACAAATAAGTCAAAAAATGAGCTCTGTCTCTTCCACACTGTAATCCCACACCACAGTGAGCGAAATACTGATTATTAGGACCTGATGTGGACAAATGAGATCCATAAAGCAGAATCAGTAGCAGGCTCAGGGCCAATATTCAGCACCCAGGCAGGACCACTGTCTTGGTAATAAGTGGGTGAGACTTTACTGAAGCTGATGTGCTACCTGGGCAAAGCCTGCTGCACTGTTACAAATTTCTCCTGTTCAAACCTAAGGGGAATGGGAACCAGTGGATGGATGCCAGTATGTTGACAATGTAAAGCTAACACATTCGAAACTGGTAAATTTTATTGCTCTTTAGTAAAAAGCAGCCTAGAAGTGGTACAGCAGAGTGTGGCAAAATCCATAACAGTTGTATGAGGTATAGACTGCCTCGGGAAGATAATTTAGTTTTAATATGAGCCATAGACATCTGTCAAGCCAGTAACATTGGAAACAGATGCAAGCTCTAAAAAATCCACTATAGGATGAAGAGCTGGCTTACATGACATTACTCCAAATGCACAGAATGAAAAGAAAAAGGTAACCAGATAAACTAAACAGATGGATTAGGAACATGGAAAATTCTTGCTTCCTGACAGCTGAGAAAAGCATAAGCTTGAGGCAAAGAAGATAAAATGGAAAACAAAATTCAATGGGAAGTAAGGCTTTTCGTTAACACCAAGAGTATTTCTCCTCCAGCAGAAATATTAAGGCAAACCTTACACAAAAGTGTGGTTTTTAAGATTTTTTTTTTAATTGGTACTCTGGTGAGGTTCAGAATAGGTCTGTAAAACCTATATTAAACAAAACACATACAGTATCCTGAAGCTTTTTTCTTATACTCAGGTGAAAAAACAGACAAAATATTTAATAGAATAGTGTGGCTCAGGAACCAAATCCAAAATGTGTATTAAAAATTCCTTATCTGGAGCTCCTTGCATCTAATTTACTAAATTTCCACCCCATGCTGATTGTGTTTACTTCCATAGATTCATGCGAGCTGAGATTTTTCTTATCTTAAAGTCTTTTAGAGAAAATAGAATATCTGTCTCCATGTTCTGAATGGACCATGAAATTTCTTTGATTTCTTCTATGTTTTACTTCTAAATAAGTTATGAATGAGACATACAAACAAGACAAAACCCAGGACATACTATTCAATTTAAGAAAGGTTCAATTTTACTAATTTGTTTCAAAAGCTAGGGCTGGAAGCCAAAGCCTGTGTAACAACATGAATTCAGGGGACATGAGAGCTGCATGATATATCCTCATTTATTTTCATCCTGACCCTAAGTATGCTAAAGCTTCTGTCTTGCACACATTCTTAGTTTGTTTACTTTGAAGTTGCCTGCTAGTCTTTCAGTCACTGGTTTATGTGCATGAAACCTTGCCTGTTTATTCCAGTTGTCTAAGCTAATAATAGGTATGGCTTTGCCCCTTTGCAAAACGTCTCTGGCATTTTGGAACTTTTGAGTGTTTTATTCTCTACTCTTAATAACCTTCTTTTAAGATAGGCTTCCATATGTAAGAGTTATATTCATCAACAGGATTCATGTTAGCAATTTTGGGACTACTACAGTACTACTGTACAGCAATAATTCTGTTGAGTTGCAGAAGAATGTACTGTTAAAATATGACGTTCTTGCTTCTATCACGGACTGCTCCTGAAAGGTTTTACAATTGCATATTTGTATGGACATCTGCACTGGGATGCCACCCTATAGCATTGCTGCTTTGAGATCCTAAAAAACCAAGGGATTTTGGCAGAAAAACTGTCAGTTGTTTTCAACAATGCAGTTTATAAATGTTAGTGAAATAAAAGAAATATTTTTATTCCATAGACTGAAAACCTTTAAACTCTCCATGTTCTTTAAGAACATTCTTTTGGGTCTGTAACTTTAAATTTTTTGAAGACAAACCAAAAAATCATACAGTGTACCACAGGGAATATTCTCTGTTAAAACTAAATTAAGATTGAAAGTGCATTTTTGTAATTAATAGGTTAAAGAATATGACAGGTATGTTGTAACTACGTGAAAGGTAGCATTAGGAAACCCCAAATCTCGGAAGTAAAATTACTCTTAAGTGCACAGTTGTTACTTACTCTGACATGGATTAACATCAGCATGGGGAAAATATTTCTAAACTCTTTCATTAAATTAATTTAATCTATTTCGTAACTATCTACAACAGACATGAATAATTGATTAAAGATATTATATGCTGTCATTACATGGAATATTTATAGAACTCAGATGCTTTACCAAGCATTGATATAATTTCTTCCTTGCATAAATGTTGGTTTTAGATTTAGAATTACATTTATTAAGAACTTTTAACAGAATACAGATGATGGAGAGTGGTGCCCAGTGCCAGATCCAGAAGCCATGGGCACAAAATGAAACATGAGAGGTTCCCTCTAAACATCAGGAAAAGTTGGCACAGGCTGCCCAGAGGAGCTGTGTAGTCTTAACCCTTGGAGATATTCAAAAGCCATCTGAACATGGTCCAGGGCAACTGGTCCTAGATGGCCCTAACTGAGCAGGGGGATAGGATCAGATGCATTCCAGAGGTTTTTTTCCCAACCTCAACCAGTCAGTAAATCTATCTGTGACTTTTATAATTCAGTTCAGTTCTGGTCATTGTAACTCAGAAATAATAATCATTGAAATTAAAAAAAATAAAAAAGGAAAAATAACAACAGTGATGAAGAAATTCTACATGCAAGGGTTAAAATGGTTTTACCATTTAAACCAGAGTGAAAACATACATGAAGAAAGTGGCAGTTTATATTTATATTTTTGTATACTGCAGGAACTATTTACATGATGTAGAGGACATTGCTCCCTGAAGGATAAATTCAGGCTCAGGACATCTACTGCAACAGTTGTATCCTTAAGTAAACCAAATAACAAGACAACAAAAAGTCCAGATGAGCTGTGCAGATGCTCCTTTCCTTCATATCACTTTGCTGTCTTGTACCATATTGCTATTTAGGTTTTTTCTTACAAGCATTAAAAGTAATTGTATCTAAGTGTTTGATCTAAAGTGTTGTTAATGACATTGGATTGTTCTGGTTACCTGCCCCTGCAGTGTTAATTTAGGATGAAATACAGCAAGAATTAAGGATAAACCCAGTATTTTAGCTCTATGAACTGCAGGATGGCATATTTCCAAAACCTCTATGCTCTTCCTGTGGTTACACAACAGCTGGTATACCTGAGTTGCCCATATTACCTGACTGCTGATTAATTTCAGTCTTTGTTACAGTCTAAAGATACGCAGGTACCCAAGGGTACTCTACTAAGACTCAAATGCCACCTTAGCATCCAGTCACTTGATTGCATTTCTGTAACAAAATATGCAAAACTTGGGTTATGTATAGAATAATCCATGGAGGAGTAAAAGTGATAACATTTTGTCTTCAGTCTGAAGAAGGACCTGGGCTTGGACTAAGTTCTGGATGAAGGAATATGTGGGAATTGTCCATGAAATCATTGTAAGAATACTTAAGAAGATCCTAAAGTGTGAAAATCATTGGGATAGAGTAAGTGGGGTGTACAAAACACCAGTGGAGAAGTTACCACTATACACTAGAAAATTTATTTTCCTTCAGACAATTAGAAATAGAAAAAATAACGAAATAAATTTTTCTCAAAATCATTCCACCATCTTTAAAAATAAGCAACCTTTCAAAGAGATCCTGAAAAAAAAGAAATATGTATAAAATAAATAAGAGTATAATTCTTGTATATCATCAACCATATAGGTGATGTAAATTTATTTTTAAATCAGAATAATTTTAATTTACAAATTCACTATATGGTTCATTGCATATTCTCTGTCTACATCTTACTGATATGACAATTTCACTTGCAAGTTAACAAATAAAAGAGAATTTCCTGAGAATCTACAGAATGGAAAGCTCTCTTGAGATACAAGCATTTGAAACACTTGGCTAAATGCATTTTTTCATTTAAAGTGTGCCTGTGTGTTTTGACCTTTAACTGACTGACGCTTAAATATTGAATTAAAAACATAAAGGACAAAATTTTCTCAGCTCAGTACAGTCGACATGGACAAGAAGGATTGGGATTTTTATTTCCACATACCAGAGTACAACTCAGGATCACTGACAAGATCCTTATCTGACCTCAGAGAGAAAAATGGTGTCTTTTAACTGAAAATATGTATGTAGAATCATAACATAAATATTGGTAAGTCTGACTCATTGTTTAGTTTCCAAGTTTGTTTTTGATATGAGTTTTATAATCTGCTTCATATAACCAGCTTTAGGCCCCCCAGCCTGAGTTTATTTGCACTTCACCCATTGTTCATGGCTAGCAGGGACTCATGGCTAGCAGCTCCTTAATGTGAAAATGGAAAATAGTCCTGGGTGCCAAATGCACTTTCCTTTCCTGTTTGGATTGAAGGTTCATGCTTCCTCTTTTTCTTCTGGCTTAACAAGGCTTTTTTATTTTGATGTGAGACCATTTTTGCATGAGGAGGCTCAACAACCTTACCCTGCCTGGTTCACCTGCTGGTTATGGCACTTTATCAGAAGTGGAAAATAGGGATTCAAATTCCCGAAACTTAGAAGTTAAAAAATCTAAACTTCCTTCTAGTGCATGCTGCTGCAGCCTCTAGAGCACAGTAATTACAGACAAGAAGTAAAAAGAATGAGATGAGCCCATTTGCTGGTCCTTCCCATGAGACTCATGTGCTACTCATATTTGCAGAACTGCAGTTTTGCTCTGACTCCCAGGCCTTATTTACTAGATTAACAGAGACAGAGAAAAGCTGCCCAAGGGCTCTGGAGATGGAAATGGGGGCCAAAATGTAGCAGGGGAAGAGGGGGGATGAAAAGGGCACATAAGACCCCTACCAGGAGAAGTACCCACCTTGCAGCCAGAAAAACCCGGCCCCCAGCTGTGTGCCCAGTGAGAACTGGGGAGAGAAGGACAGGGAGGAAAGCAAGCTCAGCACCCTCCTCCCTTCCACTCCATTAATATCAGGATATTTTTGTGCCCACAGCTGTGTTGCTATACTTGCACTGCCTGGTGTTGAGTCTAGGGAGAGGCACATCTTCTGGGACGTGGGAAATTTGTCATGTACGATTAGCAGAAGCCTCAAAACCTAAAGTGTCCTGATTTGGAAAATGACAAAGATTAATTTACTTGGTTTTGGAAAAGAAGAGTGAATCAAATGTCACACATATAATTTTTGGTAAAATTCTTTAGACTAGACCTTAGCTTTGAACCTTACTCCTTTATACAAATTTATCTTTGGAGTTAAAGATGATTCTTGTGAGTCTGTATGGATATTAAATGATTCTGTAACATCTTCCAAATACCACCTTTATACCTTCCTTATTATTTTCCACTTACCCAGAAAGTCCATAATGTGTTTTAAATATCATATCAGTAAAGATTTGTATAAGAGTATATGCATCATTAAGTATAAAAAGAACAATTGTGAAAAAGTGTATTAGTATATCCAGATTCTGTTTTACAGTACCATGAAGTGTACACCATTACAAATTGTGGGTTCTCAGCCTCTTGTCTAAATATGAATTACCATCATATTGGTTACAAACCACATCCCAGTAATTCAAGAATACAGACATTTTGGGAGGGAAGTAAATTGATAATTACTGTGCACATAATTTGATATTTAAAGTCTCAAGCACATATGAAGGTATAAGCACAGGTTATAAACTTGTTAATGTCAGGAGCACTCATGGGTACTTAGTACTCATACTCATGCTATTAGATTTCTAAATTAAGGACCTAGGTGATTGTTTACATTAAAAAGTGCTTGTGTGCAGCTGTCACCATGCTCCATTCATAAATCTGTCTTGGATTATTTATAGGTTTCCAGCTTTTTAATTCTGCCATTCAACTAATAGTAATTTTCATATAGTTATCAAGACTGTAGGTCTCAGGAAAATGAATAACCTTGGAGAAAAGTCACCACAAACCTTGAACATTCAACCACTGATTAGAAGATTTGCTATATGCAAGAAAAAAGGCAGTAAATGGAGTGAAATGAGAATTATGCCATATAAAAGACAGGTACATGAATACAAGTATACAGATTATGATCATGCATATACATTCATAGAGGCATATATACAAATATGCATGTATGTTTATATGTACATGCATACATTCTTGCTTTCTGTGAGTTATAAGGTTCGTGTACTATTCATGCAAAAATATAACTGTCATTCTAAAAGAGAAAGTACTGGATTTTGTGATATAATGAACTGTTATTATTGAACATTCTTGCATTAAACTATACAGAGC
>NW_005054310.1:788194-804808 GCF_000277835.1 Geospiza fortis | reverse complement strand
TGTTACTACAGTGAAACAACCACAGTGTGAAAGGAATCTCTCATTTTCTGTATGATAACATCCTTTGTCTTCTGTTGAACCAACCTTCAGTTCATGGTTGACCCATTTTTGACAGAATTTCACATCACAGAATATCTGAAATGGCTACAGCCCTGAAAGGCATTTTAACTGTAAAATCTGCATCACGAGACATTTCTACAGTGCTATAAAAACAAGAAAGAATAGAGGCAAGCAGAATGAAAACTAATGTTTGTCATTTATCTGCAAGACATACCTTGCAGAATTCAGCATCTTGAATTTGACAAATGTTTCATTTCTGTCAGAGAGAGGAATAGGTTTTCAACCCCAACTAGGACAACTTTTATATTTTACATGTAAACATAATTGGAAAAAACATTCTGGAGAGCAATTCATTGCACTGAAGTGCAGCTAAGAGATTTAAAACATCCCATTATGCTTTTTTCAAGGTCAATATTCATTGTTATCTTGCAGAAAATGCTAACTTCAACATAAGATTCTGGTCAAGGTTTTGTTCTTCTGAATGTATTCCAGCATTTGCTTTACACAAACGCTGTGCCAAGTGCAAGCAACTTGTCAAACAGGGAACATCACACAGGAATAAGCAGGCCTTTCATTTTCTGCACAGTTGTACTGCATCTGTGTTTTGTTTACCTGTCTTTAGTTCAGACAGGTTCCCTTTTAGTCTCCTCTCTAAAGCAAATTGGCTCAACTCCAGGTTTTCTGTTAAGGATGTTTTATGTTATTTCTTCAAGCTGGATTTTACTTTTTGATCATTAAAACAAGAGCAGGCACTGGAGCATTTAATAATCTATCCTCTATTTACAAACCTTTCAACTTGCATTACCCATTTCTGGAAGATCGAGAAAACATGGATTCTTGATACTAATAAAAATTTCATATCACTGTTAGTTTGATGTTTAAAAAGCCTTTCTTTACTCCGTTTCTCTTTTTAACTGGATTAGTCCTGGTTGGGTAACTAATTTAAAAATATCTTTGAAGTGTGACTATAATATTGCCTCATATTAGTTAAATATTTTAAATATCTAAAAGTGACTCAAAACATTAATCCTATAATACATTCACTTCTGTGATCTTTTAATGTGAGAAGATGATGTGTTTAATCCCTGTGAACCAAACTGAGCAATTATCTAAAGCTTTGCTTGTACTTTTTGCAAATCATAAAAATAGATTTAATGTAAACATGGGGCAACTTCTGATTTTGGTTACTAATTACTCATTATGCTAATAAGAAACACTTGAGAAGTAGCCCAGCTCCTCCACCCCCAACTTATACTTGAAAGCAAGGAATAAAATTGTAATTTCATAAATTATTTTAAATTATTTGTAGTTTTTACTCCCCAAACTGAAGTGTGAATTAACAATACTCTGATTCAAATGAATGACTAATCATTCCTTACAGCTGCCAGTAGTTTGAAGTATGTTTAAGCAAACAAGGTTTAATCCAACACATTGAGATAAAGGCTAAGACCAGAATGGTTATGATTAAATAAGATAAAATTCTGTATGTTTTCAGTCTGGGGGGAAAAATAATGAGATCGTTTTTTGCAAATACACTTTGCTATAGTGACACAAAATGTATTTCAGTTTCTGAAGGTTTTTAGAGATCTTAATTCAAAATATCAGTTCTACCTCTCAGAAAAGACACTGTTTATTCATGAGGAGCTTAGCCTAGGATTGTAAACTATAACTATCTTTAACAAATTGCTCGTAACTAGTTTTTCTAAGTTGTGTCAGTTGGCACTTTGGAAGACATGGTGACAACAGCTGAGCTGTTTGGTCAGACACAGCCTATACTTGAAGGAGTGTGACTGCTATACAATTTTCTTAGCCTGTCCTGAGCTGTTGCCATTTGATATACCCACTCATTAAGCGGCCTGTCAGCAACTCTGCCTAAAACACCAGAATCCTGCAAGTCCTGGGTAAAAAAAAAGCCACTGTCCTGAGCTTTCTGGTTTGAAGGCTAAGATGTCTTCATTTTTGTCTGGTGATTGAAAGAGTGAAACTAATGGTATAATCTTCTCATTTTTTCAGAATTTTAAAAATACATCTCAGAGGGAAACCAAGCAAAAGCTATGCAGTCACTTAAAACAAATGCTGACAGTGTTTTGTGTCAGTTCTGTACCCTAATAAAACTACTGTAGATGCAGAACGCAATGCAAAATAAATATTAACTTTAACTTAATGTCATAACTTTCTGAGTAAGCATTGAATTTTGGATGAAATCTATTCCCATCTAACTTTACTGGACTTTTGAATTTCTTTATAAAATGCTAACATGGGATTAATATTCCATAATTATAATAATGTGAAAGCATAATTATTAAAAACCATGGTATATCTAGGTTTTCCAGTTTCCTACATAGTAAATGGAGAGGAATAAGCACTTTTCAGGAACAATTCATCCTGTCCTAAGATATGTAAGGCCTTACCCTATGTCTTTCTGCTTCACTGCAACATTTTTTCCTATTTTACAAACTGCTGGAAAACTAATTGAAGCAGTTTTGGCTTGATGAAGCATGAGCATCCTACATGTTTTGAAATTCTGTTTTAATAGTAATATACCTATTATTTGTATTAAATGCAATAAAATTTGAAATCATCTTGAGAGATCCATTGGTAATGTCTTTGAAACTATGACCCAGAAGAGTATTCTTGAAAAGATTGCATTTTGCTGTATGTCACATTATCATACAAAATGAAAGACTCATCACACTAATGGAGATGGTCCAATGGAGAATGCATTTAGCTAATCATAATTCAGGAATCTAATTGCTTATGGGCACATGAGTGAAAGTGGAAGAGTCAGTAATGCAAACAGTCTTCGGGTGATGGGATGACTTGTCTAATGTTAAATGACTGGAAATTTACCTTCTTTACAGATCACAAACAAGGTCTAAAATCAGAGGAATAATGGCATTAGTGACTTTGAAATAATATTTCCAACCTAAGTTCTGTCCCCACAGTACTTTAAAAACTGCTGCAAAAACCTTGCCAGTGGTGTGAATAGGTTTCTGTGTGCCCGCTAATGTGTGGATTCTCCTCATATTCATCTTTGAAGACCAGCCATATTTTTATTTTTTGGGGAGAGGAGGGCAGACTGCAATTCATGGATCCCATGAACTCTTCTTTGGCTACAATCATCTACACACAAAGTAAAATTTTACCATAACTTGTGTCAAAAAAAAAAAAAATTCTTCCTGCTGCAAACTCTTCTGATATTACAATAAAAATGGCAGTAGTGATGGGAATTTATTTTAATTCTATGCAATTAAAAAACCCCAGAAAATTTTACAAGAGTGAAAACCTCAGCTAACAGCTTCTGATATAGCTGTTATTTCATTTCAAAGCAGTTTAAGTGCTATGCTAAAATTTTCTTACCATGCCTGCAGAAATAGCTGAAGGGACTGCTCCAACACAGCTGAAATAAATACTAATGGAAATTATGAAAGTCCTCTAATCTTTAAAGATCTGTAGTAATTTGCTTGTAAATTCAATAGTGATTGACATTTTCAAGTACAGATTTACTTTTAATTAACATTGGTGAAATATTCAGGACCTTATTACTGTCAGGGGAATATTCTCTGAAAGGGTACTGGAGCTATCTAGAAGCCATGAGCAGATAAAGCCTTACCAAAATTAACCAGTTCCAGCCATTCCTTCTTCCTATTAACCCAACAATATTCCATTAAGTACTGACATAGAAGACAGAGTAATATGGAGCTACATTCCTGGTACAATCTCATTAATGCTTTTTTACTTGAATTCTAAAACAATTTAGTGATTCATTTTTTTCAATACATTCATTTTTTTTCAAGGTATATGTAATTTTTAAGTTATATGTGTTGTATGTAGGTATATATGTAAAGACTATACAATTTGAGACATGAATAAAGTTTAATTCTTGATTTCATATTAAACATGTTCAGTAAAATAAAGGAAATATTTTTCTGAAATATGAATCCCGCATGAAATAGAAATCATTAAATATTTGAGGTCTCAGGAAGCTATTTCTTTGGTTAGTGCCAAAATTCTCAGAGGTATAATAGGGTTCCTTACCCTTCTCAGCATTTCCAGGTAGACCCTGGGGAACTTCATAGCAGAAGAGATAGGAAATATAAGTGTGAAGTTTCACAGTGCCACTGAGAAGTGGAAACCTCAAAAACCTGATGATTAAAATTCACATTTTAGCACTTCGGCCTTTTCCCATCTAGAAGACTTCCAGTTCAGGGAAATGTTATCAGTATGTTAAAGATAATTGCTCCCCAGAGACAAATATTGCAATCCTCTTTCAAAACAGTCCAATTTTCTGATCTTACTGTACTTAAATTAAAAACCCTTATTACAATAACAAAATTACAGATTTCTGTAAGATCCATTGCCTTGTCTATCTTCAGTAAGACATAATAAGTTTCATTTCATGCTTTAAGTGCCTATTTTGATTTAAATTATTTTATTTATGGAAAATATTCAGATAAAATTAAATTTGTTTAGGATCACTTATTTAATGTCTTTTTCCACATGGAATAATCTTTTTGGATACAAAAACTAAAGACAATAATTTCTTATTTTTTTATAATACATATCAACACATAAAACAAGTAATATCCGGTTATAAGGAATAACAACAGATTTTTTGAAGTCATATATTTGTTGTTTCTATTTTTAGATGTTGTGTAGGGCAAAACAGTAAGTTTATTAAGTAGATTATTGTAAGTATGTACAAGCATAGATAACACCCTAATTCATTGGCAAGTATACAGTTGTCCACACTGGTAAGTTATACAGCACCTTTATTTTGAAGTATGCTCCAGTGTATATACCTACTGACATGAAAAGAAACCTTTTATTATTAAAAGGCATAAAATAATCTTTTAACCTGACATGTTTGGAAGCTAAATATGCCATCAATACTACAAGGAATTACAAAGGCACATCTCCAGATATGCTTCTGAGCTTGCTTTCTGCTGTGATTCATATAATGACTCCTTCCTAATTTTGAAGTCATACATGCATAAGGTATGTGTGCACACATATGTGCATGATACGCATGTAAGTGAAATTGTAGACCAAGCAAATATGTGCAATGTCTTTTAAAGGGAACCTCAGATGAATCACTGCAGGATCTAAATGTCCATCATTTTCTAAACTTGGAAACCCCACCAATAGTCTAAAGTTACCAGAAAGGACTACAAAGCAGTGACAGTAAAGCTGGTAGGAGGATACCCTAAACTGTACATTGTGACAGCCAAGGGAACTGCAGATGTCTGCCACAGGACAGGGAATTTGTCTTTTTAAACAATTAACTTACAAGGAAAACCAGAGAATAACAAGCTGTCTGTCATGCTATTTTTTATCATCATTTGCTCTACCTGATGAGAGCCTCCTAATGGATGTTTTTGTTCCATGAAAAGCCTGATTTCACTGTTTTTCCCAGAATATGTATTTGCTCCATGCATTAATAATTTCTGGATCCTATACATAAGATAAATAGGAAAATATATGCAATATTATAATGAGAAACTGTTTTCAGAGTCTATAAAAGACAGTTAGTTTAGTATTTTATAACTACAGTTTTATTTTCAAAGTCAGTTTCAATACAGGAAAAAGTATTTTTCTTTTGAAAATCTCTTCCTAAATTTTCTAAATCTTAAGCTTTACAACATTTATGCAGCAAGATATATATTCAACTAAAAATATGCCAAAGATAAGCCTTTAGGTATGTCTGAATTCAGTGCAATTGCATATGAATTTTATTGATAGCACTGTAATACTGGTTGAGCTGCAAAACTGCAAAGGAGACAGTACATTTATTGACAATTTATTTTGTGAGCTTCTGATGGGATGTGAAGGATGAGTATTTCCAGTCTGTTGACAAAACCGCTATGTCTGATGCTGGAAAGTAAATAGAATATAGGAGTTTCAGTTACAAATATGCAGTCAGATAAACCAAGACTTACTGTCTAAGTCTATTATGGGAATATCTGGCATCATCTATTTGCCAACAGTTGGGTTTACATTGTTCTGCATCTCTTCCAGTCCTTACTGTGTTGCCTACTTATCGTATTTCAGTATTATAATATAATTATTTTCAGTGTTATAATATACACAGGGCACCTTGGATTAACTATAACAATATACACAATATAGTCCTCCTTGCTTTCATCACAGCTACACACAAGTTTTTATAAACTGATGCAATCTAAATCTAAAGATTTAGCAAAGATTCACATTGTGTTATTTTGACTACGCTGCTTGGGGGACAATTATGTGCTTAGAATTATGCAGTGTAACCTGTTCAAAGTGTCTGAGCTGGGGATTGCATTGTTTTAAACTAAGTCTATTTAAAAACAAGCTAGTTCAAAGACCTTGTGCATGGGTCACCTTAAAATCCCAAATTCCTGTATAAAGTATCAACCTATTTCTTCATTCCAAGCACACACCAGTTTCCTTGCACATCAAAAGAAGATTGATTGGAATCTAACATGATGTTGCTACACTTGCTTTCAAAAAAGCAGGCTGTAGCTGAAAAAAATATTTCCCTGTCCTCTCCATTGTACACTAAGCACAAACCAGATTCATCAAATGCCCTCAAATTTTTCTTTTATTTTTCTTTACAGGATATAGCTTATCTGAAATCACATCTGAGAGTCCCTCAGGGTTGTTTTTCATTCTCTGAAGTCTGACATCTTACCTCTGTGTGATGTACCACACCCAGTTATGTCCTTGCACGAACTGACTGATGTGACCAGGCAGAATTATCAGGGCAATGACTAGTGGGCCTGGGAAGTCTAAATACAAAGCTAGTGCAGACATCACCCTAATTTCCTAAGTATGTAAACAGAAGTGGTTGCAAGAAGCAATATAATAGTTTTAATCATTTAATCTATAGCTTTTATCAAAATTTTTCCTTCTAAATAGCAAGAAAACAATTCAACAATTCAACAATTCAACAATTTCTGTTGAATTACATACTTAGTATCCATGATAATAAGTTAAACAATCATTGATTATCTCTCCTTAATGGAGAATTATTGCATACATTCTAGATTTTGCAATGGGTCCTGGCAAATCTTATTCAGACCCAATGTTATAAAAGTATACCTTTCCAAGCTTAAATGAGAATTGTACAGACTGTATTATAATGATTTACAGAATGACACAATGATTCACTGAAAAACAAAGTGCCTTGTGTTATGTGTTTAACGTGAATCTCTCCATGTACACTGAATATCCATACTTCTATGTATATGAGAAAATATGTATTAGAAAATAAGACAGCCATGCTGCCATGAAGCACTGCTTCGAAAAAGAAAATACAACATGTAATAATGATAATAAAAAAAATTAAAAAGCTACCTCTGCCCTGAATTAAACAGCTCTGAAACTTTCCTTACTCAGTCCTAAATTTTTCTTTTTACGTGCACAGAGACATCCCCACACCACAAGATGAATACAAAGCTTTTATGCAACAACCAGGAGAGCTTTGAGAGACATTTTTGAAAGCACAAGAGAATAAGGCCTAAAGACAAAGGTTCATATTCTGCAGCAGTTTTAAGGCATTGTTGACCCTCCCTACCTGCCATGTCTGTTTTAGGATGCTGCTCCCTAAGAGCCTCCAGCATAAGAGTTTCAGGAGCTGGGCTCTCAACCAAGTGATGTTCAACTTTAAATCAAACCAGACAATTTATAAACTTTATAGCTTATAAAAAGAAAAATCCTAATTTCCCTTGGTTATATTTTGGCCTTGGAAATGAGTTATTGGAAAGCAGGGGGAGTACTGAAATTATTTTAGACAGTGCTGTCACTGAAAAATTGCATGTAGAACTACATTACTGTACTCAAAAGCTGACATGCACAGCTAGGGACCCACCCTTAGGGACATCTGGGCAGCTAGAAGCAAAACTTTGCAAAGTGCCACTAGGAATCCACTGATGTTTTCAGGTTATTAAGCACCTTTACAAAAATCTGCCTTCTTTTGGTAATGGAATTATGTGACACTTCAGCTCCCCACTCAAGAATTTTAGTCTTGGTGTAACCAAGGAGTAGTCAGACATCTCCTATCTATTTCAGATGGTCTTAGATCAGGGTTGCATTTCCTGTCAAAGTTTGACTTTGATGGCTAGCTTGAAGTTTATGGAGTTAACACTTGTTCCATAGAAGCTGATATATATTAGACTTGTACTGAAAATTTGTGGGTTTTTTTTAAATACAGGATACATATTGAATATTACCTATATTCATGTTCAGTTCACTGTTCAGTTACAATGAAAATAAAAATTGCCAGTATAAATATATCTCTATTTCTGCAACAAAGCCCTTCTTTCAAAATTATATTTGCAATAAGCTTGAAATACACAGCTTTACACTAATCCTTCAAACGTGGATATGTTTACTGATGTGCAAAATTAATGAAATATTTTCATTTGCATTGAGTATATTAAATATAATATCTGGAATTTAAAGAAAAGACACATCATAATATCTTGATCAGTTTGAAATTTACGTAGGAAGTGTAGAATTTTTTAGTTTAGCAAGATCAACAGAAGAAAGAAAAACACAAGTTCTGCTGCGCTTTTAACGTTAGACAAAGGTGTGAAGCTGTACTTGAACCTGATGAGGTGAGATTTTGGTTGTCATGCTGGCTTTGCAGGACACACTGGGGAAAACTCCGATCATCCTGTATCTACAGTGCTCATTTTGGCCATTTCCTGTGCAATGTGAAGGTTTCTGGGAGAGCAATCTTTCGGGAATACCTGCTCCACAGTTCTATGTGACGTATCCCCCATGCCCCACTGGCATTTACACGGTGTCCAGCTTGTCAAGAAACTGATCATCCTCCATCAGCTGCTCTGTCATTAAGGAGGATGTCAGCCCTTGGGTCACCAATTACAGATGTGCACAAAATCTTCGCATCCCTGTGATGAGCAGGGACTGTCTCCAGATTCCCTGGCACCTCTCTGAGTCTTTGGTGCAGCACAGTGAGCATTGTTTGATGCCTGCCCTGGGATCGGAGTGGAACAGGAATGATCCATAGTCTCAAGAGCACACTGGGACAGCGAAGGTCCCAGTGAAGTGTCAATCTTCTGGTGTGCTCCTCATGCATAGACATGGTTCCTGGAGCACTGGAGATCCCAGCAGTCTTCCAGAAGGCTTGGGACAGACAGGTCTGCTTGGGCCACAGTGAGTTACCAAATGCCACAGGACTGAGAGAAAGAAGTCTGCCATCATCACAGCTATAACATTTTGCCTGTCTTCTGTGGTGGATTATAAATCTGTGTGAAATAAAGCATGTTCTCTGCTGACTGACATAAGTAATTGAACTACATCGAAAAGGCACTGTACTGTTAGTCAGAAAAATTATTCTGGCTCCTATGTTTAGACAAGAATGTTTAATCATGAAATATATTTCTGTGTGGTCGTCCATTATTGGTGTCAAAAATGAATGCCTGAAGTTAAACAATCCCTTCTTCTATTTGACAACTTTGAACTACTTAGTTTCTCTGGTTAAGAAAACTAATGGGACAGTCATATTTTCTGGAAAAATCGCTTCGCCCAGGATTCTTCTCCTGGGAAGCTGAGAAGCCTCAGAGAAAAGGAAGACAATAATTATCTGATTTGCTTTTCCTTTGCTTTGCTGCTTTGGAATGTGTTTGGAGATTGTTTACCAACAGGTGGTTGTTTCATTGGTTTTCTGTGAATTGTTTTGACTTATTGGCCAATTACAGCCAAGCTGTGTCCGGGCTCTGGAGAGAGTCACAGGTTTTCATTATTATCTCTTTAGCCTTCTGTAGGTAGCCTTTCTGCATTCTTTTGTATAGTTTAGTTTAGTATTCTTTAATATAATATAGTATCATAAAATAATAAATTAGCCTTCTAAGGACATGGAGTCAGATTCATCATTCCTTCCTGCCACAGGGGACCCTGCAAATACAATAAACTAAAATCAAATTCATCAACATCCATGTAATACAAGCTGTGTTAATTTTCTGCTGGTCCTATATTAGAAACTATTTCTGTTTATAGTGTTACACTAAACAGTCAATCTGTGTTATACTTTATCCCGTTCTATTAAAAATTATCTTCCTAATCTTCTAGAAGTCAATTGATTTCTGCAATGATGAAGTTTATGAGTTTGGAGAATTTTCAGAACTCTTAATCCACACACTTCTCTACATAGTAATTTCAAATGTTGTGAGATACCAGATACAGGTCTTGAAATCTTGAATTCTGGGCTAGGAGATATTTAAGGAAAAAATGTTTGATTCAACTGGCTAGAGAATTTCTGACTCAGCAGAATTTGAGATTATAATAGAATACATGGAATAAAAAGATTATTTTTTAAATTATATTTTTGAATATTTGAATGTACTTTGTGCTTTGAATAGATGTGCTTTCGTCCACCCTCACTGTTTGGTTTAGCATGTGACCCAATATATAGTAGTTATATATTTCAGCATATAATATATGTACAAACCCCTTTACATGTTCAGTTTAAAACATTCAGTCATATATGGATATAAAAAAATTCCATGATTGCCCCCAAAACATATTATGTCTTTTTCGGGAAAAATACAGAAAAGATTTTCAGTGGCATTTTTCTGTCTCTCTACTTTTGTATTAAAATTGTTTATACAATATTATTTTATATTTACCCTTGGTCTGATCTCACATAATTTTCAAACAAATTCCTTTGTTGTTAGGAATAGCATTGTAGTCATCATTTAAGAGACAACATTGTAAGTTTCCATGTGATAACGTTCTTGCTTAATGGGTTGCAGAAGCAATACAATACAATAAATTAATGATGAGAACTTTTGGGAGTAGAACACAAAGTTTCCTAAATAACTCCATTAGCTGGAGCCAGCACTGTGTCTTTGCAATATTCAATCAATGTAGACTTCCTCTCACTGTTTCCTCTTTTCAATCAGTATAATTGATAAAACTAGCCTTTTAATTTGATAAGCTCTTCTTTATCTGCTGTGTATTTTGTACCCTTGCTGTTCTTCTGAGGCCCAAAAGCAATTAAAATCAGAAATAACCAAAAGCAGCAATTTGAATATCCACATAAGTTTTATTAGTATTTCAGACAGGTTAGTCTGAAAATCTTTCTTATCTGTGGTACCTTCTTCGCTATTTTTCTTTGGAGAAAGAAAATTTGCATCTTTAATCTCACCTGCATCTGCTCACCCAAGAGGGCTAAACTGGTTCAGGGTGTTTGTCACTGTATTTCTTTAGCTTTCATCTCTAATAGGTGCAGGAATAGAATAGAATAGAATAGAATAGAATAGAATAGAATAGAATAGAATAGAATAGAATAGAATAGAATAGAATAGAATAGAATAGAATAATCCTGAGTTGGAAGGACCCCTCAGGAGCATTGAGTCCACTCCTGGCCCAGAACATCCTCAAGAGAGTCACACATGTGCCCAAGAGCATTGTCCAAATGCTTTTTGAGCTCTGTCAGGCTTGGTGCTGTGACCATTTTCCAGGGAAGTCTGCGGCAGTGCTCAGCCACCCTCTTGGTGAAGAATCTTCCTCCACAGAGACAGATTTTTCCAAGGTTTTTTTATTTTTCAGGAAGATCTGAATTTTAATATATCAATCACCAAATATTACATTACTCTTCTGTACTTGCAGCTTAATATATTTCAGCTACCTTGTTCCTTTTTGAAGAAAGAATTCTGCCTCTTCTGGTCTAGCCATAGCAATGTCTCTTACACTGCTGGAGTTTAATGTGGCTGTATATAACACGTTTACAAGCAAGAGCATCTATCACATTTAAAACAACTCCCCCCCACAAAAAACAGCTTAGGCAAACCAAATTTATTCTTAAGATTCACCAGATCCTAAGACATGTTCCTTAAAACTAACAGATGGTTATCAGGTGGTGGTGCACTTTTGTCTTACTTGCAATAAGAAAAACATAGATAGGCAAGGTGGGCTGAAACCTTAACTTCTTAGATGGCTGAAATTACATGTAGTCCTCTTTCACTTCTGTTCAAAGATATAAATCCAAAGTGTACTGAAGCTAATGCACTTGCAGCTGTGAAAAGTACCTACACAGCAGGAGATTTGAAGGAAAAAAAAATCCCAGACATTCATTTCATAGGGTTCAGCACAGGCTCAGGAATCCATTGAAATGGGAATTACTTCATCCAATGTCATTTAAGCCTGCAATACTTCAGAATTAAACAGCACTGGATCAAGTAAAATTTTATATTTATAGATTCAGTTGACTTCATCCAGACTTTTCATCTGTCGAAATACCTGAAACCAGCAAATGAGGGTTGGGATGCCTGTCTCAGACTACAGTGCTAGTTTATTAGTGCTGAATCCTACCTTTTAACTGGTTTCCATTTTAAGCAATCTCTTCTTTTCCTTTTTGGAGGTTGACCCTTAGTCAAATTCAGTAATTTTCTGCTAACTAGCCCACCAGCTTCATTAACTCAGCTGAAATTAATGCAATCTCTCAGTTACTTAACCTGGACCTCCTCTTGCTAGCTCAAAAGTAAAATTTGTTTAACTAACTGGATTTTTTATATATAAAAACCATAAGAAAATGTTTCCTGCAGCCTAAATTATGCAAGCAGAATAGAAAGGATTTTTTAAGAGATTAATATTGAAAATCTATCCCACAAAAGTGCAATTGCAATTCCACAAGTAATGGAAAAGTGGAAAAGATGAGTTAATTTTCAAGTGCCAGCAAGGCCTGCAAGAGAAAATGCATGAGGGCTGAAGAGGATAGATAAAAATACCCATTGCAAGTAATATATTGATAAAGTTAAGAAATTAGAATTAGAAAGTACAAATGTTTCAAATAAGAGTTATTAGTTTAAGTTTCTTGGAAACCAATACATAAGGATAAATAATGAATATGGTTAAGATAAGTATCAGAGCAAATTATTTGGTGCCTGTGTGAAAGGAAGGAGACTCCCATATCTTAGTCACCATTCTGAGTGCTGGAGTCTTCATGGTGCAGACCTATTTGCTGTTTGTCACATTTGCTGTTTGGTTGCTGTGAGTTTAATCCAGAATTTACTTCTGCCTTTAAATTCTATTTTGGTTCAACTACTGCATTTCTCATTGTGTTTCTTGATATTTTTCAAAGGATTCTAATTATATCCACACATCTCCATGTATTTTTTTTCTGAGGTTGTTACATCTCATGGCAAAGTATTATTTACATTGTGCTCTATTTTGGTAGCTATTTCATGCAGGCAGTTCCAATTCTTTCAAATTGTTCTGAAGCTGAATCTTCTGATCCTGCTGTCAGCTAGTGTTTGTGACCATGTTTCCACTGACTTTGATGGGTTATAGCAATTTTCAGCAGCTGACAGCAGCAACTTTTCTATACCAAAAAATACTGTTGAATTGTAAGAGAATCAAAAATCCCCAGTGCTTACAAAACTGCATTATACTTCTGAAACTAATACACTGCTCACTAAAATAATCTTTTTATCTATTAATGAACAAGAAAAAATTACTAACTAGAAGATGTAGTTTTCATTTGTTTTTAATAGTGCAAAAAATATTTTCAAAGTAAGCATAAATAACCATTGAGTGAATTGTTCTGTTTAGCTTTTAACAACAGTATGTGGCCAGAATTATTGTCTAGCCTACTTAATAGCCTGATTTTTTTCCTAATCTGTTGCAATTTTTAATGATCAGCTGCACTAGTAACAGGAGGTGTTTGTAACATAAATATTAGTCATGAAAACATCAGTCCATTAATTTCTGATTCTGATGTCTTCTGTAACCCAGCATATTAAACATCACATGTCAATTCACACTTTGAATCGGGCTGGTTTACTTAACTATAGATTATATTTTCTTTTTTAAGGACAACTTCAGTAGCTGTTACAAAGCAGAAAGGAAATACCTAAAAAATACATGACTGAAAAATAGCATCTGGTTTTAAAAAATGCAGAATTTCATTTGTATACCATGTCATATTTTTAAGAGTGTATAGGGTTTGTGTGGCAAGGCTTTGCTAGTACAAGGGCAACAGGGGTGGCTTCTCTGAGAAGCCGCCAGAAGATTCCCCCATGTCCCACAGAGCCAATTCCAGACAGCCTCTGGATGGACTTACTGCTGACCAAGGTCAAACCACCAGCAAGGGTGGCAGCACCTCTGGGATAACTGACTTGAAAAGGGAAAATACTGCTGGACAACAGCTACTGGGAAAGAGGAGTGAGAATAAGTGAGAGGAGCAGCTGTGCTGGCACTGTGGGCAGGGCAGAAGGAGGGGCAGGAGGTGTTCCAGCTGCCAGAGCAGAGATTTCCCTGCAGCCCGTGGTGCAGCCCATGGTGAGGCAGGATGTGACCCTGCAGTCCATGGAGGTCCATGGAGGAGCAGAGATCCACCTGCAGCCTGTGGAGGACTGCATGCCAGATCAGGTGGATGCTCAAAGGAGGCTGTGACACTGTAGGAGTGCTCCTGCTCATGTGCTGGAGCAGGCTCCTGGCAGGAGCTGTGGGCCCATGGGGAACAAAGCCCACACTGAGCAGGTTTGCTGGCAGGACTGGTGACCCCATGAGGATCCACACCAGAGCAGTGTGTTCCTGAAGGACTGCACCCTGAGGCAGGGTCATACACTGGAGCAATTCAGTAAGAATTGGAGCCTTGTGGGAAGGACACACTTTGGAGAATGTTGTGGAGGACTGTCTCCCGTAGCAGGGAACCCACATTGGAGCTGGGGGGGAGTATGAGGAGTTCTCCTCCCTGAGGAGAAAGGCATGGAAGAGATGACACATGATGAACAAAACACAGTTCCCATTCCCTCTCCCCCTGTGAGCTGACAGAGGGGAGGTAAGGAAAATGAAGAGTGAAGTTGAGTCTGAGAAGAATGGAAGGGTGGGTGGAAGGTGTTTTTAAAAATTTATTTTATTTCACATTACCGTACTATAAATTGATTGGCAATAAATTACACTAATTTCCCCAGGTCAAGTCTGCTTTGCATATAATGGTGGTGGGCGTGTGGTAATCACATATCCTCTGAACAGAGAGAGACATAGCTGTCCCAGGATTTTCCTGGGAAGCTGTGAGAAAGCTCAGAGAAAGCATTCAAACAATTATTATCGCTCTTTCTGTAACTGCTGTTTATAGATACAGTTCTCCAGATTGTGCTATTCATAGTTCACCAATAGTGTGAGAGAAGATCCTAAAGGATCTCACCTAAAACCTTCAATCAGGTCTTAGGTCCACCATTGTTTCTATAAGAACCATAGATTTCCAATAATAAAGTGCCTGTACATGCCTTCTAATGACAGAGTCTCTGTATTTCCTTTGTCTGTCCCCAGTACCCCTCCGGTGATGGTGTGATGGTGTTCTCTCCCTGTCCTTATCTTGAGCCATGCAATGCTACTCATGTTTTTTTTTCCCACTATCCAGCTGAGGTGTGAAGTGATGGAGTGGCTTGGTGGACACCTAGTGTCTAGTCAGGATAAATCCACCACAGACTGCGGTCGCTCGTGCGAATTGGCCTGGCTGCTCCACAGAGCTGAGACTCCGATGGGAGAGACAGAGCGGCCACAGTCTGTCTTAGCCAGAGCCTGGCAGGCTACCTAGCGGTAGAGCCAGCACCCCAGCCACTCAGGTCCCCTGGGCGGTATAAGCCACAGGATGCGACCTGATGGAGGCAGACGGAGGTCAAAGGCAGCAGCACCTCTAAGAGCAGTGGAGCGTGAAGGAAAGGCGTGAGTCGATCAGCTTTCCGTGACGGGTGAGGGTTTATTAAGGGTAAGGAGGAAACAGAAGGGTAAGGAGTCACAGAAAACTGACCACGAACCTCCCCCTGGTCTGGCTTTTTATCACCGACCCCAGGGGGAGGGAGAACAGAACATGATCAATGACATGACATTACACAATTACAAAGAACAAATCAAAGGATAACGCAGGTGTGGCTTTCCCCCCTAGCCCAATCACCTCCCAAACCCCGGGGAACTTTCCAGATCTGGGGAGTGGGTTGGGGGTGACGGACAAGGGGGTCGCCAGGGGAACATAGGAGGGGACACAAGGACTGACAAGTGAATTAACATAAAATGAGGAGGGCCCGGCATGATAGACAAATAACTGACATGGGGGTGAGGAGGGGGCACTGGAAATCCCCTTTGCTCAGGTCGCCATCTTGGGATAATACAAATCAATGGGAATAAAACTTAAAACTTATAAAACTTAACCTCAGAACAGCAGAACAAAGCGAAACAGGGTGCAAAACAAAGCACAAACACAAACGCACCCCAACAACAGACCATTTCTGTATTTAAAGTCTGGAGGCTTTTATTTCCAAATTGGCTTTCAAAAGTTAAAATAATTTAACTGAAATATTTCTAAATTTCAAAATCACAAAAAAGCTATATGTAAGAAGTTTTAATAATTTTTTTGGAACTTTTTGTTTCATAGAAAATTCTGTAATTTTTTTAGGCTGCAAATCCTTGTTCTCATCCATTTCTATATCAAAATACTGATCACCTATGAATCTATGATTGTACTACATAGAATAACCTAAGCATGTTCATCTTTTTATTGCAGGGATAACATGCTTAAAAGTAGATAAACAGCGTTATAACTCC
>NW_005054310.1:785191-788151 GCF_000277835.1 Geospiza fortis | reverse complement strand
ACTACACCTGCTGGTTTCTGTAGTAAGTATTGCAGGGAAGCATAGCCTGGCTGGAATCAAAGGCATAAGATGAGGGGGGATAAGGTGCAGGGAGTGGTTCTGCATAGTTCCTTGTCTGGCTGGCTGTCCTTTGCACAGCTGTCTCTTCCAGCACTGGGTTTCATGCCTTCTTGTGCTCTCTCTGACTCTCCTGCTGTGGTGCCTGAACACCCTTCTTGGCTGCCTTTTCCCTTGCTCCCCTTATTCTCTTTTTAAACCACTGGTAGGGGTAGACTCTCTAGCCATTCTGAGCTCCATGAGTTGTTCCAGAGATGTGGGTACCTGCTCCACTGTCTGCTGGCACAAGTCCTGCTTGTCTCTGTTCTATGATCTTGCTGGGTATCCAGGATTATCATTACTAGTAGTAGTATTATTGTCCTGTCAACCAGTCCTCCCTCCCCTCCCTGCTCACTACTTGCTGAAACTGAAATTATTTCAATTTCAGAGGATGTGGAAAAACTGTTTTTAACCTTTGAGAAGCATCCTGGTTTGAAAAACAGCCTTAATAGATGCAACTTTTCCTGGCAAAAGCAGTCAAGCAATTATGAGTGTGCTGGGTTTTAACCTCTTTTTTTTTTCTGTGCAAGTTCTTTACCAGTGAATGTAACCCAGACAGGGCAATAGCTTCTACTTAGCTTTCATTAATTTTCTGTTGGTTAAGCAGCTTAGTTGTTGAGCAATAAGCAGTACAACTACACTGGTGCCTTCAGGCTAAGAAGTGTGCTCATTCTTTGCCAAGTTTCCATCTCCTATGCGTGATGCCATGCCTTGGTGGCACAAGTGTGACTGCCATCAGGTTTGTGGTAGAATCAAACTCTTGCTGAGTGTGATCTAAATTGACTCAGTTCCTAGAAGTTGTGCATGTTGAGGGGTGTCTCTACAACATACAAGAGCTGTGTAAGTTCAGCCTCCCAACAAAACATTCTCTTCTCAAGATATGGTGCTGATGCTTTCCTGTGTCTCGAACAGCAATAATGTGGCAGTGCCTCAAAGACAGACAGCAATCAGCTCATTCACAGCTCCCCTTGCTCTGCTCAGATATGGGTATGTATGTGTTTAGGACTCTACGAGGTCCAAATCTTCTCCACCTTTCAGTCTTCCTCCCCTGAGCATGTTCTTAATCAGCAGAACACAAGCCAAGTTATGGCACAAATTTAGATAGAAAAAATTCAAAAGGAACTTGAGAAACTGTTAATGTTAGCAAGCAATAGTTAAAATAACACCTATAAGATATATAGCTCATATATTATCCAGAAGCAAAGGGTTATTTTAAGCAAAATCCCTGGTTAAATTAGTATGGAACTTTATTATGACAGGTATTATATTTTGGAATTTAACAAACCCAAAGTGAAAGATTTGTTTAAGCCTAGGAAACTGGGATATAACAATGAGATAAACAGGCTACAATCTGTCTAGCTATGAAAGATTTGACAAAAAGAAAAAGCTATGTAAATATTCCTCATTTTATTCTGATTGGAGCACTGTAAAGCGAACTACTTAAAAAAAATCAAACTTGCTGCATATTGAAAAAAATCTTTGTGGCTAATGAACTAAACCAAAACAAATAAATCCATTTCATTGAATTTTTAGTACAAAAAAAATCTCACCATAGGCGTTTGGTTTTGACAGCCTATTTTAACTGCATAATTTGTTACTATTAACAGATACAAAAGTTATATATGGCCATCAGACAAATGTGTTCTCTTTCAGCTGTTAAATAAATAGGTCTGTCTTTCCTTTGTGTCTCATTAAAATAGTAGAAGGCATTTATCTGGCTTTAACGTGCATGGTTATATGCATTATCGCTAATTAATAGCATTAAGTGTCTGAGCAGTAGAGAGTGCAAAGTAAACAGAACTCTAAAAACACTAAATCAGGGAATTGAACACATCCAAACAGAATGAAAATAACACATTGAAGCTGTTCTTCATCAGCTGTAAAATTTTTTTTGAGTCGCAGGGGTATAAACTTGTAGGACTGTGTTCCAATAGTGGCTTACTTAGAATACTACATTAGTAAGAAGAGAGCAGTATGCCCTCTCTTCAGAGGTGAAACTGGCTGGAATGAGTGATCCCAGGTGGATTAGTGATAAGGAGCTACCAAATAAGTTCAAATTAAGGCTAAATTCAACATCAAAATATAAAGCATCCAATGAGACCTGTGCTCTGTACTCAAAAGCAGAAGGAGCCACACTTATTAGCTGTACTTAATATTCATAGCAAAAGATATTTTACAGCAATAAAAAAAGTGAAAAAATTAAAAATAATATTAAGTGCTGTAGAAAAACAACCCCTTCAACAGAATATAAATTATTATTGAGGAGCCAATTTTCATTTCAGTTCTTGCTCTAGATTTAAAGAATTATAAAAAACATTACTCTTCAACCTCAATCTTATGATTTTGCATATTTAATTCAAACATATGTATCTTTGCAATTTCTTCAGCTTACATATACCTAAGTGCACAGTTAATTTTGGGTGCACAGACAATTGGGTCTCTCCTCACTTCAAGATACTTCCCATGAAATTCTATATTAAGTGTAGCTATTGTCTACAAGAGAGTGCTCAGCACAAGGTCCCAGGAATTTCTGGTTCTTTCACTGTTAAAACAAAGAAATATTACCTCAAATAAATCAATTGTGACTACCATGGCAAAGTATGGATATCAAAGAACTGGTGATAAAAATCACAATGCAGCAAATATTAAAACTTGTTTCATGCACTTGCTTTGTGAATTTTCAATGACAGCATTATTTTCAAAATTAATTGTGAGTTCTGAGACATTGCAGCTTGGATGCACACACAAAAATTGCCTATTTGAAAACAGATAAAATAATCTAAGCCCTTTCCTTCCCTTTTACAACTTCCACTAAAATATTTTAGTATATCTACTTCAAGTTCTCCAGTTAGGATGTTTTAGCA
>NW_005054310.1:781940-785159 GCF_000277835.1 Geospiza fortis | reverse complement strand
CCTTTTCAAGAATGCATTTAAAAGCCAGTGTGTGTACTTTAGGAACCAGATAATTCAAAAAGCATGAAAGGCTTTAAACCAAATGCCAGATGCAATCATTAGAACATCTCCTTCCAGAGAACTTGTGCTTAGTAGCAATGTAACCAGAGCTTTGTGTCTTAGAGAGCATGTTGATTTTTGATTTCTGGAGCAATATGTTCTCAAGTTAAGTCATCAGTACAACCTTTTATTTCTTGTTAATTATGTATTTATCTGTGAGAACCAGGTTTCCACACAGACAATATAATTTGGATTGTATCTATTGCTCAGCAGGCACATCTCTGTCTCTCATAAAGCATTGTTTAGGCGCACAATTTTCTGGGGCTTTCCCTGTGGACCAATGTCTATCACATAGCAACATCTGCTAAGGAATATGCTGCAAAGCTGTCTTCATATTTTTCCTCTCTTCCTCACTATATATTTGTCCACTTCTGGGAAATGAATCCAACATCTTCACATTCAGTGTTACACACAAAATAAACAGTTAAAAACTGCAAACAGGCAACTGGCAGGCATTTTGTACAATGCTCTCACTCATTTACTAGAAATGGAGGCAGTACTGAAAATAAATTCTCTATTATTTGCAAGTTCATATTTTAGCAGACTTTTGCAAGTACAGATAACCATGCCTCTTAAAAGATCTAGTACTACTAAATACAACATTGGATGTTCCAATATTAACAACTTGGTGAAAAGTCTTTGGTACCTAGCTAAAATGTACATAGTTTGGTACAAGTTAAAATGTCTTTAACTTGTAAAATATGGAAAATCAGACTTAAAACCAACCAACAAAAATTTATCCCCCAAAGTGTAATTAATTTAATCTAGTTTATTGACTTAGGGTTTTTTCATATTGAGCAGCCCTCAACACAGTTACAGTAATGGATGTTACCCTTTTATCTTCCTTAAACATAGCTGGTTGATCTCATTTCTTGAATGTTCAGTATAGATTTACTCCTTAGAACTCAGTCTCTTTCTCCTGTGCACCAGTTGCTTAATTCCAGTTTCCTCAAGGGAGTTTTTTGTGATACACACACATTTATTGGAGCAAAAAGAGTTCTGATTTCAGAGTGCTTGCTATTAAAAGACAGATTTGTTTGTAATTGGTTCTGAAATCCAAAGAAACACTCCTCTCCATGTGCTGAAAACCCATTGTAGACAGGAAAATAATTCGTTTGGGTTTGGCATTTAAAATAAACATTTCAGAATTTCAAACCTTTCAGTGGTTACATGAGCTTGCATGTGACACATGGAGCTAATTGTTTTACTGTGATATCTGCTGCTTGAATTAATACAGTAACAAATGTATACATGGGCTTTTACCTATCAAAACAGAATTAAGTTGACAGTGAGGTCTTTGTGCCAATGGGTCGCTTCTGTCTATGGCCACATTCAAGAGTCAGTTTAGTGTACAAGAACAGGACTTTGTATTCTTGCATAAAGAAACACTTAACCCACTATTAAACAGGTTTACATCCCCTTCAGGTAGCCCCTGGAAAGAACGCTGCCTCTGGCAGTTATCTGTTCAAGAATGACTGTAATCTACCCCTGCCTGTATGGCAGGTACATTCCAGGCACAGCATGGCTCATCATCCTGTTTGAGGAAGTTATAGAAATAACACATATATACATAATAAAATGTGTAGTAAAAGTGTACAGAGCTGTGAGCAAACTTTAAAGCAAGAAAAATACAACATCCCCCCACCCTACCCCCCCCCCCCCAAATATAGATTGATCCATTTCATCAGCAACTTATTAATTATTTTCCTGGAATTTTATTCATTAAAAAACATGTTTGTGTAAAAGCTAATAATCAAGAATCAGTAACCAAAATTCTAAAAAAATCTTCACTGGAGAACATGAAACACTGAAATATTTTAGTAAACTGTTAATCTTTTTATTGTGAAGAACCAATATTAAAATTTCTAATAACTATAAAGCAGTTACCAGCAGCAACAGCCAAGAAAGAAAATCAAAGCAGAAGAATCCTTTTGAGAGCTAAATATTTTCAAGGAACCACTGAAAATATAAATCGGAAGAAAACAGCATCAGTATGCAGTACATGTTTGCTACCAAGGTAAATGGAATAAAAATCATATGAGACAATCATCCAGAAACTGACAGGAACTAATTCCAACGAAAAGACTGCAGTGTGATCCTTCAGCTGTTAAGGAATGCTTTGATTACAACTTTATGTAGAAGCTGTTACATTTCATTGCACCATATGGCACTAAGGTGGAGTACAATATATGGAAATCCAGTCAGGCAAAGAGGAACGTTAGAGAAGGAATAATAAGTATATAGTGGCACTATGAATGCCTCCTTGTAAGGAATCATTTTGGGTCTCTTGCTGTCCATGCCAATGAGTACACAGGTTTTAGCACTGCTCTTACATTTAATGGATTTTTTTTGGTACAACTGTCAAGTCCCAGGTTCTTGTGGCACTCACCTCAGGCCACTCAATGTCACTGCTCTGGAGACACTGATGGAAGGTTGCTTGATGGGGATATTTTGTCTTCCTTTCCTCCTATCCTATTTTTCCCTTTCTTCTGTTCCTTTCCACTGGTAGCAACTGCCTTTCCTGCAATACCCTTTTTCTAGTCCCTACCCCCACACTCACACAGGCGCTAAAGATTTGAAGCATTTCAAGCAAACATGTTTTAATCAATGTATTGTACGTGTGATAATGCTCAATATCTGTAATGTTATACTTTAAAAAATTTATCTTTCAAAGTGAACTGGTTAGATGTTTTGCAGGTCTTCTCTATGCAGTCACTGTACAAATAAAATTGGGGTTTATTTTAAAATTACATCTGCAGATATTGAAATCTTCACAAAGACTGTTGTTTTAATACCATGAATATGAATTTTATTGATGAAAATTCAGCATTTAAACTGACAGTATTAAGAATTACTAATACTGTCAGATTGGAGATATTGGATAGAATATGTGATATATATTTGGGTACAGTCCTTGCAGCTATCTTTATTGCAATGGAACATCATACAGCTGAAAAATCCCAGTTAGCAATATAGGGAACCTGTGGAAGGTAAAAGTTCTTTTCCTGTGCAGCAGCATTCTCTGTTGAAGGCAGTGTAATGAATAAACACATTATTTATATTACAATGGCATCCAAAAGCCAAAAGTCCATCCACAACCAACAAAGCTCCAGCTCCTGC
>NW_005054310.1:755860-781930 GCF_000277835.1 Geospiza fortis | reverse complement strand
TGCTCACTCAGATGAAGGATGAAATATGGGAAAATGACATAACGTATAAGCAAAGTGTCAGTAGTGTCAAATGGGATGTATTGCCTGAATTCTCATAATTCCTTTAAATGGAGTCAAATTCCTTTAAATGCAGTTTGAACAAGAAAACAAAAAAATTAGGAAGAATTAGGAAGTAAGGAAAAAACATTTTGAAAAAGAACACATTTGATAAAACTCAGAAAATTTTAGCATAAGATAATCAGATCATATTTATCCTAATAAATCAAGAAAATGTGCTACTGGGCTTATTTGGGCACTAGAATTATGCCCCTGATTCATTTGAGTATATAAACATCTAAGCAGCAGAAATGGGTGATAAAATAGAGAAACCTGAGTAATGAGAGGAGAGGAGAGGAGAGGAGAGGAGAGGAGAGGAGAGGGGAGGAGAGGAGAGAGGAGAGGTACTACAGGTCATACAATGGCTGACAGCCATAACAGTACAACAGTACAGTTATATTCTGTACCAAAGAATGTGTATCTGTTGAAGAGAGGAGAGGAGAGGAGAGGAGTATGGCAGGAACTGACAGCAGGTAGGGAGGGAAACAGCCAATTATGGATCACTGGTGCTGATAAATATTGCTTTTTTGTTTTGTCTTCTTTAAAAGGAAAACATGTACACGGGGCAATTCCTGCCCAGATTTCTAATGGTAAATCTATCAATAGGTGGCAGAGTTCATATTTTTCCTGTATAAGATTTACAGGAACAAAATTTCAAAGCCTATTTCAGCAGCCTAACCTAGCCATTTTTACAGTTTGGAGATTAGCCAGTTCCTAAAATTGGGCACTATATGCAGGGATTACCTCAGCCACGTTGACATGCAGCCAGCACTGTTGGTAAGAAGCCACTTCATGACTGCAAAATATTTTCAAGATAGGGAAGTAGAATAAATCTTTTTGCCAGCTCCATATTAAAACAATGAGAGGGGAAATATCCAGGATTTATCAATAATTTTAATGCCTACAGTTTCCACAAGCATTCAGAGAGCTCTTTTTCAGGACTAGGGGAAAATGTGTCCACACAGCAGCCATCAGTATGACTGCCACACAGTTATATATAGAAAAACTTCTTTTGAATAGAGGAAGCAAGAGCACTGATAGCAAGGACTTTACCATATCTCAAGTTGTAAAGCAAGAACTCAAGATCCATGATGGCTTTTTATTGCTCTATCATCAGACCCCTCATCTTTCTTTTCCTTCAGTGTACAAATTAATTAGATCAAAAGCAGTTCAGTTATGCCAACTCAGGCTACAATTACAATTCCCATGTCTATGAAAAGATTTGAGCTTCTGACTGACAATTATTAAAAAAAAAAAAAAAAAAAAGCAATTAGCTCATGGAGTATTAGTAACTGGGGAATGGAAAGAAGTGACACAGCTACAGCCCAAGAGAATGTTTATTTGCTCTCAGATCTCTGATGAGTTGCATTAGAGTCTGGAGGTAACCTCCAAAGAGTGATTGCTCCTGGCTTTCCAAAGCTGGTGTGTTAGCTTTGCCTCGCTGGGTTCTGGCCAACCATCTGTCAATAGAGCATGCCTTGTTTAGCCTAGCAAAACAAAAGCTGAGAGAGATATAGTCACTCTCTACAAACACTTGGGGGATAAACAAGGGAGAGGAATAAGAACTATTTAATCTAAGGGATGATGTTGGCAGAAAAACAAGTAGAAACAAACTGGCCATGAATAAATTTTGGTTGGAATTTAGATGGCCTTTCAGCAGAAGTACAGTTGTGAAATAGCCTTTCTACAGCTGTAATTGGAGTTATACAGCTTCAGGATTTTTTTGGAGTCTTCTCTGTTTACAAAGAGAATTTTATTATATTGTCTCCAAAACCTAAGTAAAATTATGCCTGCTCTGTACCAAAATATTCACCACTGATCATTACTCCCATTTATACTGTCACAAAACAGTTGGCTTTGCAAATATCTGAATATTTCTTTCATAAGACCATTAAATGGATGTCTTTCTGAACATACAGCTTAGACCATCTCATAATCTATTTTTTAGCACAAATTCTGGGGAGCAGCTTAGGCAAACTAAAATTATTTTTGTTCCAAGTGTGGACTGTGTCAGGTAAGAGGCACTGCAGCTCCATTTGCATAATTGGTGATGCCCTCACAAGTTAAACACTACCTTTAATACAAATCCCGTGGTGCTTTAAAGGAGCTTCTATGTCATGTGACCAGGAGATATATGCAATTTTATAAAAAATAATGACTATGAGGGACTGGAGGGAAGATGTACATCCCATTAATTTTTTAGATAAATCCAAATTCAACTATATAATACCTTGATCTAACACAACAGGTAAATTCATGATTGAATACATCCGCAAACAAGATAAAAAGCCAGAACTTAATTTCCTAATCTGTTTTATAACATACTTGGAGTCTCTACCTTGAATCATCAGCCTCATTGAGAAGCTACTCTGGTTGTTCTTTCTTCATCTCAGAGAAAATGATAAAAGATGCAGACCTAAATCTTGCCTGTTCTTGGCTCTGGGCTAGAGAGGGAAGGAAGTTTTACAATAAGCATGAAAATCTGAAACAGTTCAAATATTTGGGGTGCTCTGATATATCCAAATAAAATATGTTCATGTTAAGAGAGGCTGAGCAATTCAGATGTACATAATGAATAATCATTTAAGTTTCTGTGACATTTTATATAGAAATAATTTTCATGCATGAAGTGCATAGGAAAAACTCTTTCATATATTTTTTATTTACTCAGTATGGAGGCAGCATGGAAGAACAGAAGACTTGCAGGTTTCCTGAAATGAAAAAATAAGGATTCTTCATTTGCTTAAACATGGATTTTCACATATCCTTTGCCATTTCTTGCTATGATCCTGAAAAGGCATTTTCATAGAAAACTTTGCAGCTTTTCTTACTTAACTTATTGTGACAATCATCCTGTAACACTCCATCTCCTGTACACATTATACTGTTCCTGAAGGAGACAGCAAACACCAGTTTGGCACTGATGCAGACAGCCCTGAATGCAGAGAGAAAATGATGGCCAGCATTTCCTGGAATGACCTTACCTCTTAGTGGAAATCTGTAATAGCTCTTCAGAACTTCAGTTTAAGGCAAAATTTCCCTGTAGTTATCAAATCAGATATCTTCTAGAAAAGTCTCCAGCTGCTCTCCCACTACTGGTTACTTTTTCAGCTGGCAAGTAAAACTTAAATTGCTGACAGGAGTTAAAACTCCAGTTAGAACTGCTAGAAAAAAGGTGAGAGTTAGAGTAGGACCAAAGCACCTTCAGATATGAGTAACTCAATCCTGTGTTACTGTTGTTCTCACACTTAACATTTGCTGTTGGTCTTTATCAGTGGGTCCAAAAAAGGCTCTAATTCAGTACTGTTGACCTCATAGGAGCTAAAAGATTTGGAAACTGAGTTCAGTCCTGACTTCATACTTGAAAATAAATGAACTTGAACTTACCTATACATTTTCTATTTGGAAATGCAATGGAAATCACTTTATTTGTGTTGATTAACATGCAGCTATTTGAACTCATTATTAAAATTTAAAATATCAGATAGAAAACAGGTGCTTAATGGAGCTAAAGGTGTTCCATGGAGTCAGTTGAAAATATCTGACATTTCAAAGTGACTGATGAAAAGGTCGAAGTAATCTTTAGCACTGTTATGTGAATCCCACTTTTTCACTATGTTTGGATCTCACTAAGATACTCCCATTTCCCATGATGGTGAGATGCTGCTGACTGTCCAAGCTTTGGAGAACACACTCTTTGCTAATGATTACTCTTTTCTTTTTTGTTTGCACAGTTATAATGGAATGAGAAAAAAAAAAACAGACATGGCATAAAATGTAGTAAAAGGTCTTTTTTTTTTTTCCAGAAATTATGTATTATAAAATAATCCAGACACAGCAGTGGGAATGTGTGGCTCTGACTAGAGATGTTAGCCAACACTACTGTCAGGTCCTGGGGGGCTGAGCCCTGGCTCAAAGCCCTGCCCATCCGGTGCTGGGTCCCCTGGGATCCCCATCCCTGCACCTGCTCTGGCTGCTCCCTTGCAGCTGTGTCCTCCCTCTAACCCAAACTACACAGGAGAACCAGGAAAATTTACTGCTTGGCAGGTCTTTTTAAATGGAGGAGATGTTTTGTAAAGTCACTGAATAGTTAAGGTAGTTTTTGTTCCACATCCCATTTAATCCATATGTACAAGCTATACACACGCAAGAAACTGGAGGGGACAAATGCCGTTGCTCAGCAACAAGAAACTGGCAGAAGCTCAAATACTCCACGTTTCCAGCAGACAATGGCTCTCTGAGCTCACAATCAATAGCATTTGATGTGAAGGAAATGCCCAGTTTATCACACTTGCCATCCAATAACACCTCAAGTGTATTTGTGGCTGGCATACATAAAAACATATCTGAACTCCAGCTGTTTGAATAATGTATTGAAAAATTCACCCTTTTTTTGCTTGAAAGCCGGTTACAACAAATGAGTTTGTTATTTGTAGGTATTCAGTGAATAATTTATGGAAACAAATGTCGCTCTATAGGTTATTCAAGAGATTCAGTTTAACTATTCATGATCCAGGCTGTTCAAAGACAACTCAAGTCCATCATAAAATCTGAATTATGCTTCTTCATTTGTTCAACAGCCCCTTCCTTTGTGGTTCTTTATATATCACCTTGGTTTCATGCATACACAAATAAGTCTCACATTTTGTTTCTTCTGCTACACCTATTCTTTTCCTGTTTCTTTACTCCCCTTCAGTCCTTTTGTCCTTCAAGTTTTCTCTTGGCCTTTCCATAATTTCTCCTCCCCTCTTTGGGGCTACAATTTTCATGATTAGAAGATGATTTTTTTAGCCACCCCTCTATGCAGCAAGTTGCTCCTTTGAGGCAGTTTCTGTCTTGGCATCAGGCAGAGGCAGGCGTGGCCCCACAAGCCCCCACAAAGGTGGAGCTGGGAGCAGCACCAGCAGACAGGAGCTGTGGAGCTCAGTAAAGTACTGGTGCCAGTGCTGGGGTACAGCACACAAAGAGAATCTGTCAAGAATCTGAATTTCCTGGTGTTGAAAAACTATGGTGATGGGCACTTCATCACAAAATGAGTTTTACTGTCCTTCATCTTTCTAACAGAAATTTAGGCATCACCTACTTTATGCTTCTCATCAAGCTATGACCACACTGTCTCTCCTGCCTTAGACATCTGTCTTAAAGCAGGATGACTCCATCCCTAGCAATCCTGATTTTCTTTATAGGATATAGATGATTCCTAAACAATTAACTTAAACAAGGTGCCTAAACTTAAGAAATTCAAAGTTGGGTGAGATTAATCCTCTCCAATTTTCAGAATGGCACCAACAGTCCACAGAAATTAATTATTTACTCCTTCATGTCTCATACTAGTACTGGGGTGAAAGTGTACATTTTAGAAAAAAAAACAAACCTTGAATTCAAAATGTGAATTAGCAATTAATCAGAATCACAGGTATTGAAAAATATATTACATATATATATAGGATAGATATGCACAAAGGGCTAAGAATTCTGTGACAAGTTCCCCTGGAAACTTACAGTGGTGGAGAAAAAGCTTTTGTAAAACATTCCAGTTGTTAAATTTAGCTTCCTTGTCATGTCTGAGATATGCTGAGATTGACAAAATATATTTATGTATATATGTTTAATTTCATTCCAGAATAATGGAAACAGTTATGCCAATGAAAGAAGAAACACAGGAGAGTAGAAGCAGCCTAGCCTTGTGAGGATTATATTTTAATATTGTCCATGAAATTGTCCTAACAAACATGTTAGTGTTTAAAAACCCCTTTGCTCCTTTTATCTTTAAAAAATACAAGATTTCCATGCCATTCAACTTTTGGCTATTAAATTATTGATATTGGCGATAATACTATTCTGCGAAAAAGATCTATAACTGGTCATATATCAAACACATTCTGGTTTGTGGATAGACAGATTGCCTAAGGTAAAAGAATATCTTTTAAAATTTGCTACCTTCATAAATAGTCTGAAAAATGCAAATTATATAAAGGATGTAAACTAAGATAGCACTTCTCAGTCTTCATTCTTCCTAAGGTAAAACAAAACCTCATTTCCTTGCTTTTATAATGAAAAAATTCACATTCATATGCAAGGCTAGAGAATAGTTTTGTTTCCTTTCACTGAAACAAAATTATATGTCTTGAAAAATGTCATTGTTTGCTACAAGTGTCTTGGAATTTTGATCCTGTATCACTGAAGATATAACCTCAAAGACACTAGGTTACAAAAACAGCTATTAAAAGAACCCTGTGAGGTTATTTTTATTTGTTTTCTGGGATGTGTGTCCTTACAGGCTTTTAAAGTCCTATTTTCTGGTTTTTATCTATTTCTATAAAGACAGAATGCTTAATAGAGAAGACAAACAGAAAACTTGCATCTGAAGCTCTTACTTACCCACAAAAATCTAGGGGATGGTTCTGGAAAAGCAATGGGATTAAATGAGGAGGATTTAAAAGGCATGATTTAGGGGAAGCAGATCGGGGATGTTCAGCATTTGTTCACAAAGTTTCCTGTCACCAATAAAACACAATATTACTTGCAGAATCAATAAGAAAAGATAAACCAGAGTTAGGATTTCAGTTGATGCTCAGCATTTCTGGTGCAAAGTAGCTCTGATTTGGCTGCTTCCCTGATGATCTAAAATATTAACTTCTTAATAGAGGTTGATCTAGTTGATTACTGAAGTAACATGCCCATGTTAATGAACCTTAAGGGCTCAGGATTTTTCTCAGAAGCCAGTAATACATATAATGAAGACCATAAATATAAACTGGCTTTATATTGACCCAGAGGCTTTTACAGGACTGAACCCACAAGATAGTTCTGTTCAACAAAATACTTGCTTGATTTTGTTCAGTTAATTAATATTGTAGGAGACAGTGGATTTTTTTGTTTGTTTTCTGGTTATTTTATTTTATTTTTGTTGTAGGGTTTTTTTAAATATTCTTGCACAGTAGCCTTGTGGAAATAACAGTTGAAGAATATTCTAGTCCTAGAATACCTGTCATTAACCTTTAGAAAGATATTAATTCCCAAAGATGGAAATTCCCAAGAATGTAGGACAATAATTCCTGGTCACTTGGATCAAATTCTATTCCTACTGCTTTTACTGGTAAAGTTGGCTTAACTAACGTACTGACATTGTAATATTCATCCATAGGGTATTAACAAGCATTAGCATGCTGGAGCTATGCCCATAAATATTCAGATATTCTTCAATAAAACTCCATATTGTTCCATCATTTGTTTCAAAGTATTTACAAATAATTACCTGTGTTAAGGAACAACTCCAAGAGTTACAAAAAAATTACAAGAGGCATCATCAGCTTCTTTCATTCGATTTTTCATAACTTTGGTTTCCATGACAACAAAGGAGGCAATTCCTCAAATTCAGCAGCTCATTATTTGAGACAGTTTGCTAGTTTGTTGTTTTCTCTGGAGAGGAGAGACACTACTTTTTTTTTTTTTTGTAAAGTCTCTTGTATGAAATTCATAATTCGGTGGATGAAATCTGAAGGAAAAAGTAATTGAAGTGAAGCCTCTCTTTGGGTACCTGGTATATCTTGTGAAGAACACTTACTGAGACTTATATTGGTTCTTCCTCCACTCCCAGTTCACAGACTTATGTTGCCAATATAGCAATATAACTCTCTTGGTTTTCTGAGACAAAATTTGACATAATTTGAACTCTCACTAAGAAAAAAATACTTGTAAGGTGAGGAAGAGATTGTTTTCCTTTTTTTTTTTTTCGCCCTTAAGCACAGCATCCAGAACTCTGCAGCTCCCCAGTAAGTGGATGAAAGTACTGTTGATCTTAGCCATGTATGAACTCTCATTATGTTAGGAAATACCTCTTGAAAATGCAACTAAGCAAGATCCCAAGTTCTGCTAGTAATTTTTTTTAAAGACTTGTTTATTTTTATATGTTATGTTTGAGAAATCCACCTATAGAAAAGCAGTTTGCTGAAGAAGGCACAAATCAGGCTTCCTATAAATGTACAGGCAGTATGAAAAGGTTTCTTTACCAATAACCTGGCTCTATCACTTGAAAAATATCCTTTTAGAAAGGGTACTAGTGTAGGGGAGGATACGGTATGCATATTTTTCACTTCTAAATGGAACATTTAGAGAACTATTTAGTTCTCTAAGTGTTCCACATGCAGGCAAGGCAAGAGGAAATATAAACCAACATGAACATTTGAATCTTGAAATGTAAGCAGAAAATCCGTTAAGAAGCATTTCCTGCTATTAGCCCCATTTAAAGTACAATACCATAATATATGAATATCCAGTTTCAGAATTTGAATCCAAATTCTTCCATGGGTTTTAAAAGGCCACACTATTGGTCGTGATAGAATCAGATCTTGTAGGAAATCATAATTTTCTTCACACTCTCAGCATATCATTACTGAGCATTGTTTTATGGCATGAAGTTAGGTTTCTTCTGACAACTTTAGAAATGCTGAAAGCCAGACACTGTTGCTAAGCAGTAAACATGTTGCTTGCAATGTTGCCTGCTTTTTCTAATTTAGCATCAAACCACATTAGCTGCATAGAATTTCAGGTCTGTCAAATCTGTATTCATCCACAACTTTTGTTTCCTGGTACTATACGAGGTTCTTGGAATCCAGATGTTTTAACTAGACAACAGAAAAAAAGAATTCAAGAGCTTCACCACAGAGAAAGTACCTCAAATACCTTATAGTGGCACAGCAAAGTCTTTCAACAACAACCAAACTACCAGAACCAAACCAAACCAACAAAACTAAACAAAAACACTCCAAAAATTTAGTAAAGTGAAATGTTGCATGCAAATGGCAGAAGGGTGATAAGTAAAGCAGCGATGAAGGAATGCATGAGGGAACTGACTCTTACCCTTCACCAAAAAAAAAGTCCCAAAATGATAATGTTTACTTGTATGCAATCCAAACAAGTTTCCAACTTGTTTTCTGATGTGGTAAAGGACTGCAGTTCTGCTTCTGTGGAATCACTACATTAAAAAAAGACCAATTTAAAAAGGATCCATCTCAGGAAGAAAGACTTCTGTTCAAAAAAACATAACTAAAGATTTGATATATTGCTGTAACTTTATTTTCCCTTGTTTCTAAATGTGATTTGTAGCTCCTCTTTTCAATGCTCCACTGTTTCTGGCTTGACTTCAGCATCCAGACCCCAGTCATAAATAGGATTTTCCAACAGTTAGGAAAGCTTTATAGCTTGTGATCCACACGCTCATAAGGTTCCATGAACTACATGTAGTGAGCTAACAGAATATTTCTCAAGAAACCCAAGGGCCATATATTGTCATGCAGCAGTCTGTTTGCCTGTTTTGGGTTTTTTTTCCAAAGTGTTCAATGCCATCATCGGAAAATTTCTTGCAGTCCGCAACTGGACACAGTGACACACATCTCACACTCCAGCATAATGCAACTGTAGGCTGTAGCAGGATTGTGGGCAGTAAAAATGGATTACATTACAGGGTATAAATAACCTAGACATATCATTATTTTTGACTGAACTTACACTTCATTTTACACTAGCATGCAATCCACTGGTGAATTTAAATACATTAATATTTAAATTAAAATACATGAAGTAAAATTAGTAACTACAGAAGGACTGAGCTTCCTTTGTAGAAGTGTGCAGTTTGTTTTTAGAACCAAGTTTTGTAAAGGTTTTATTGACCTAGCGGTTGAATGGAGAAACACATGTTTATTCAGACTACACATTTGTTAACACTGTTTTGAAATGACAGTTTGGCTTTCTCTCAAGAAAATGTTGTTTGGGATACACAAAGGAAATCTTGAATGACATGATTTCTGTTAAGATTGCTCCTTTTCTTTTGTAAAGGATACACAAAGTTTCATTCATCTCCCTTTAAAGTAAACTGAGGGCATCACAACTAGGAGTTTCTGAAATGCCCTTAAATGCCCTCTCTGTGCTTCATGAAAGCTGCAGGTTCTACTGAATGTTTTCCTGAGCCATTGTCAAATCACCAAACAGTTTTGCCTTTCAAAGACATGACCCCGGGTGCCCATCTGAGGTGATGCATTTGTTTCTTGACACCAGAGGGAAGGTGACTTATGCTTGTTACAGGATGAAATACTCACTGTGCATTGTTACATGGTGTTTTCAAGCAGAAGTCTCTAGCTGTAGCTATTTTAAAAGCAGGAGTGTAATGAGAAATCAGCAGTTCACCATTAATTAACTGCATTTTTCTTTGAGTTCATAAAAATCTGTGTGTTTCCTATTACAGAGACAGCCAGGTCTTGAGGCACCGTGTTTGTGTTACCATCTTTATATGCTAGCAAAAAGAAATAAAACATGTTCATCTGAAGGTCTAGTGAGCTTGCCTTTACAGCTTAAAAATTACTGACACAGCAAATAAAGGGCTATGGTCCACAAGATCTATCAAGTGTGGCAATCAGATCTTTGAACTCCATCATTTCAAGAAATGAAAGACCAGAATGGGAGCAAAAAAGGTCAAGAAAAGAAACAGATGTTGAAAACACAAGGTGAAAATCTGATTGCCTTCAAAAGATCAAAATTTTATTTCAAGAAGCAATTAAATGAAGTTAATACAAGCTGCTTCATTTATGGCTAATCATCACACTTAAATACATGCCTCCTTTTTAAATATTAAATTATCTGGATAATTTTACTATTACTGTTACAGCTACTACTTCTATGGTTTTATGACAGAAATTTGGTTCTCTTTTAATGAAACAAATTTTTTAAATATCTGATGTTTTCTTATTAGAATAGCTCTATTGAGTTTAAAAACAATTGAATTATTTGTTGCTACTTTATTTTCTGGGAGATATAGTTGCTATGGTATGTCAACATACAATGCATCAGCATCTTGTTATGTTAACATATGTTAACATACAATGTTAACATATGTTAACATAACAAGATGCTGACTCCACAGGGCATTGCTACCCAGTATGACTTTTACTTTGTTTGAGATCTACCTGTTATGAATCATGGCCTCATCCTACACTGAGATTTGCCTTACAGACTCTTCTTTTGATTCACGTAAAGGCAAGGAAGAGCTCTGGCAGAAGATCCAACAGTGGAGATTGGATCCAGAGAGTTGGGGGTTCTCTGTGGTTTTTTTTATTATTATTATTTGTTTTTGGTTGGTTTGTTGGTTTTGGGTTTTTTTAGGGCTCAGCCTGCACACCAGTAAATTGCAAAGCAAAAATTGTAATAGAGATCAGTTTCAAATGTGTCTGCTTCATTCATTTTTCCACATTGAAAAAGGACAGAGGCCAAGCAAGCAAGCTTTGCTGACTTGAAGAGGAACCTAAAAGAAAGCTGTCCAATTCCGAAGAGATGCTTTGCTTTAAGACTCTCTGGAGAAAATACTGTTGTGAAGCTCTATGGCGAAGGGCTATTAACAAGAAAAGTGGTGGGGAAAAACGTTCATGTTCATTCTTTTTTACTTTGGAAGACAGTAAAACCCCAAAACAAGAAGCATAATCAATGTAGTGGCTTGGAATGTATACTCTATTCACTACAGAGAGCTACCAGAAACATCCCACAAAATTATTCATTTTCTGTTCCCCAGGGGCTAGACTTCCTTTGACAGTTACTTTTGCTCTGAGACAGGCTAAGAAAAGCTCCTCATATGATGGCAAGTGTAAAAAAGTAGCATCTTCAGACTTGAACATCAGTTTTCCTGACTTCCAGCAGAAGAGTTGCAGGCTATGACAAATCCAAATGAAGAAATCTTACTCCAATTTTCAGATACTGAAATAATATAACCAGTGTAGAGGAAAAGTACCTAGATATTACTAGCATCAAGTATGGCAAGAAAAATAACAACAGCCTTCGAAATAGATGGGCAAAGAAGGATCATGCGCTTCTGAAGTACGGCTCCAACCATACCATGGTTTCTTAGTATCTGTTTTAAAACTTTATTTTATGCCTTTGTGTAAAGAATGTGATTACTTCCCTGGAACTGATCACTCTTAAAACAAACTGGTTTATGGATCCAGGGTAAAAACCAGACAGTGGAAAGTATGCAGCAATGCTGAGTATGTAAAATCTTGACATTTTAAGCATGTACATGCATGTGTATGTACGTACACATATATGAGTGTAGGCATGAGCACACAAAACCAGTGTTTTTATTAGTCTCACACTGTAGGTCAAAACTGCAGAGACGTTGTAGACTGTGGAAGAGATAATGTTACAGATAATACTAAAATATTCATATTCTTTTTATGAAGGTACAGAATGAAGAATAAAAAAATCATTACTACCTACTACTTCTCAATCATCCTCAATTTAAAAGGTTTTGATAGAAGAATCAGAATGCAAATACGTTGTATCTGATCCTATTGCACCATAAGTGGAAGAAAATGTGCATAATGTGCAGGCTGAATTGTACTTCCATAAAGCACTGGATAAATGGTGATGAATAAAATATATAAAACAGCAGAGTCACTTTTCTGCCCCACTCACTCCTGATGCCCACTTGTGCACTGGTTCTGCTGGATACTGCTCAAAGAGGAAAGGATTCTCTGCACCTCACAGGAGAGAGTGGTGCCAAGCCAGCATCATTCCTGTTATATTCACACCTTAATATTAGCAGATGTTTAGCAGGGAGTGATTTACAGAAAGGAGCTGAGATGTCAACTACCTGTCCCTGTTCTGACTGACATGACCCTTGAAGCTTCACATGACAGACGCTACAGTGGCTGGCTGGGTGTGCCCTTCTCACCCTGCCTCACTCCAGCTCTGCATGAATTGCTGCTTTACTGCCTCAGGTATGGCTCTAGCCTCCAGATTCCAACCACAATTATTACCCAGCACAATTCTCCTGAGCAGGCATCAAAGAAATCTCAGTCTGTAGAATTCAAATTCAATGGTCTGTCAGGACTCTGTTTCCAAAAGCCATCTGGAACAAAACCTAACATTTAACAAGCACTTATCGTTACATAAAACATTCCCTGTCATACATACACTGTTGTTGTTAGAATACTGCTAGAGCTCCAGCAAACAAAGTAATCCCTTCAGTTATGCTTTTCCCCAGGAATTTTTTCACAGTATGTGAGTAATTGTACTGAGGTGTTTGTCAATCATATTATGTAAACAAGCTCTCGGTGATTATTTCACTTGGAAAACATCCATTTACGCATAAAACTCACAAGAAAAATCAAATTTGTAAGTTGCCACAACTTGTATATATTATACATTTAATCTCAGGAGAGTAACAGTCAAGATAAAATCTGCATAAATGCACAAGGGTACTTTCTCTTGTAAATTTTTGGATTGGCTTAGTTCCTCATAAATCTACAAGACAAAAGTATCCAAAGTCATAAAGAAGCTGTCTAGCTATTTTACAACCTTATATTGTAATAACATTGTATTATTTGCTGGAATAAAGAGATGCCTGAATTGAAGTGCATGGCTGGGTCGGTAGTTTTTTCAAGTACTATTCCCCAGTATGTAATTTCTAAATAACAATATAATTGAAATATAATTGAGACATGGTCACTGAAACTGAGCTACAAAAATTTATAATTCTGTGGGATAACTCATCATCTGTCAGAGTGAAGGATAAGACCAAATATTACTGATCTGAATGAAGTTCTTTTCAAAATAATTATATAAGACTTTTAGAATGATCTTGGTACAGCTGATAACATTGAGTTTAAAATCTTCAGTGAAAGGCTTCTTTTTTTTCCCCTTAGAATCTATGCATACAAGATGATATAGATTATTTTAGAAAACAGGATAAAATACTTGTGAAAATATTCTTGTACTGCAGGACTGTTAGGCCTTAAAAATATAACAGCTATTGCTATTTTTATATGGAGTATCTCTGCCTCTTTATGATGCTCATTTTTTGAATAATACTAAATGAGCTGAATTTATGCACATAAATTAGTACTTCTACATTTTCATTTTTATTACATATATACATCACAGGGTTGCACAGATTAATATAAAAATCCTTTTTATGTTCAACAGAGCAGAAACAAAGAAGGATAGCGAAATGAATATCAATAAGAAATTGTAGAAAATCAATAGAGGAAATTAAAGGATAACAAGGGAACTCTATAGCTGACAGTAAGGAAAATAAAACTAATTTAAGCTCTATTTAGGACAGAAGGAACCCTATCAATTCTATTTCGGCAAAAACTGATTAAAAAATCATAAATGGCCTAAGATTTCAATAAATATTTCTACTTGCTACTTGAGGAAAGAGGAAAATGGGATACAAATTGTGTATTTACCATTTAAAAATATTATTTAACAGGTTATAAGATGGCTCAGAACTTACTGGATGACTGCACTCAGAGGGTCATGGGTTGCTGGTTGGAGACAGTGAAAAGTAGAACAACACAAGGGTCTATCCTGTCTTGTCTGTTTATTAGCAGCCTGGGCACAAAACTGGGGAGACCAATTGCCATGCTCAAAGGCAAAGGCAGGACTTGGATTCAGACCTAGGCAGGGCAGAGGAACAGGCAAATAGGGGCAAGGACAAATGGGAGTCCTGGACATGGGTTAGAAGGACCTGGCACCACATCACATGATCCACTCTTGAATTTGAGAGCATCCTGACCTGGGTGAAAACACTGCTTTCATGATCAAGTGTTTCTGTCCTTTACACTGTGTTGTGAAAAGCAACAGAACCAGTAATGCTGGAATTCAATTCTCCAGAGGAAGGAATTCCTGCCCATCTCTCCTTGGGTCAGTGCATAGGCTGAAACCTTCCTTCTGTAACCCCACCTGAAGGCTGCCCTCACTCTCCCCAGTGGACTGGTCATCCAAGACTCAGGTCTCATGTGACACAGTAGAATAACCTGGGCTCAGACTCCCACTAAAGTGCTGTGAGGTCTGTCAAGTGACAGAAGAAACTAAAGTCTCATGAAGGGGTAGTATTATTGATACAGTATCAATAGTAACTCAAAGATACAAGAGAGAAAATACCAGCATGAAAATATGAAAAGGTCTGATGGGAAAACAGGCAGGTTAGTTGGGATGGTCTCTTTAGTTTGGAATGAGTTGTGAAGCATTGGGTCAAACTGGCAGTGTTGTCAGTGTTGATGCTGCTGGCGGCAGACAGCACAATGAAATACTGAGGATATGTGTTGGTGTCCAACCCTTCCTGCTTCTGAATTATTCCAGACTGTTTGCCAAGGTTTTTCACACCAGAGGTGGTGGGCACTCTGTTTTTTAGGCTAACAGCTCATTCCTAGCGTCTCTTTTATGTTAAATAATAAATTTTTGCTGTTTTACTTTAAAGGTGCATCTATCCTGACTTCAGGCTGTCTTCATGCCTGGCTGAAGATGCCCAAGTGAACCAGCCAAAAGGGAGTACAACAGCATTGCAGCAGCACAGCATCACATGGGTTGACCGTGGGGCACTGACTTGTCTCACAGATGGTCAGTATTTGCCAAGACTCCACTTACTAATTGCAATTCCTCTGGAGACTCTCTGCAAGCATTTCCCAGGAACAAGGAGCACAGAATAGGCATCTATAGACAAAATTACAAAGCCTGACCTTGTGGTACTTGTGCTTCCCCTGACTAGAACTGACTATGTGGATATTAGTCAAAACTCTAGCTAGGTCTCATTTCACTTTGTTTTTCCTTCCCACACAGTTCACAGCAGAAAAGACTTTATACAAAGTTGCTTTGAGAGACATCAACAGAAGAACAGTCAATGACAGATGTCATCACCATTACGGCTGACAGATAGAGGTCCTGGGCTGAAACTGTGTCCAAGACCCAGAAAAGCAGATTAGGCAGAGATTATCAAATCCCAGAACCCCACAGTGCTCCATTAACAATCCCTGTGTATATATGTAACGGATGTCAATAACCAGCTTTTGGCCCTTTGTGGCATTCACATTATCTGAACATGAGTCCTTCGCCCAGGGTTTTTTCTCCTGGAAACCTGAAAGGCAGAGAGAGGCCTCAGAGAAAAGAAAAACAATTTTTATCTCATTTGCTTCTCCTTTGTTGTGCTCGTGTGGAATGTGTTTGGAGATTGTTTACCCAGGGTGATTGCTTGATTGGACTCCGGTGTGAGTTGTTTTCACTCATTGGCTAATCAGGGCCAAGCTGTGTCGGGACTCTGGAAAGAGTCACGAGTTTTCATTATTATCTTTTTAGCATTCAGTAAGTATCTTTTCTGTATTCTTTAGTATAGTATAGTATAGTATAGTATAGTATTCTTTAATATAATATAGTATAGTATTCTTTAATATAATATAGTATAATAAAGTATATAAATTAGCCTTCTGATGAGATGGAGTCCTCCTCATCATTCTTTCCCCTCGTTGGGGTTGCCTGAATTTACAATAGCCCTTTACTCCCAGTTCCGTCTGCAAGGTCACAGACCCCACTGAAGCAGCTCCTCTAGCAGAATCACTGCAGGGGGATGCAGGCACATCCCCTGTGGCATTTTGGATTGGCCCCCTAAAGCAGACGCTCACGTGGCTAAAAGTATTTGAGCTGCCTGTGACACTGGGGCCACCACAATGCTCAGCCACAGCTGTCAGCACCTGCAGGAGAAAGCTGAGCCCAGCTGTGGAATTGTGATTAGTTTCTGCTGTAAGAACGGTTTTGTGCTGATACTACTACCAGGGCAGCAAGTGGAAAATGAGGGATTGCGGCAAAGACTCTTGGCATTGGATAAGAGTATAATTTAGTAGAAAACAAGGTGTTGTGCAATGCACAATGGCTGGTAGAACAGTTAGCCTTGCTCAGCTTTCGTGCCCCTACCAAGAGAAAAATGTTGATAAACTGGCAATTAGCTCTGAGAAGAGTCAAAAAATTACTGAAGCAGATTCTATACTGCAAGACTTCGGGGTTCCAGCTAGGTATTTCAGGAAGGATAAATACATATGCAACTGCTGCAATATTGTTTTTGTAACTGGCAGGATACGGCCAAAATTCTAAGAGAACAGCATAAAATTAAAACTAAGGGATACATCTGAGAAATTCAAGAAAATTTTCCATTGATTCTGTAATGCAGACACAATTCTAAATTATAATCACAAAATTTTAAGGAAGATGTGCGCAACTTCAAATAGCTAGCAAGTCTTAAAGACTTCATTAAGCAGGGCTACTGGGTTTTGTTCTTAATGTCCCTTCCTTTTTTTACGTTTTTTAATCTACAAATTGCTGTCTCCTGATGAAATTTAGCTCCATGCCTCCACCCAGTGGGCTTTTCTTAATCAAAAACAAAAAGAGACCCTAAAAAGTGCATGCACACACTGTACATCACCAGCAGCAACATTGGTGGTGTGAATTATTTCTTTCCATCTTTTCTGTAGAGTGGATCAGCTGAAATGTAGACAGGTATTTGATATTACCTTCTGCAGCTAGATAACCACAAATGTGAGATCTTTAAAAACGTTTTAATATTGCTTCCATCATATGTTTGCCATTGCTATAGAAACAGTAATTGGGAAGCATCCAAATCCAGTTGTCACCAAAGAAAAACTTAAATTTCAGAGTGGGGGTTTTTTAATCTAAAAAATCTGAAATTAGTTTTAATTTTTAAAATAAATGAGAAGCAGATTAAAACACTGGCTTGTGATTATAAATAACCCTTTACTCTGTAGTACTTCTTTTCCATACGTAAACTAAGGAAAAGTATTTTCTATATTTTTTCCTTCCAAATGAGATTATTTATTGACTTCCAATGGCACCTCTGCCTTAAACTGGAAGAACTATCCTGGATATATATCCTAAAGAGCTTATAACAAAATGAGTTCTGTAGATGTCAACTTCTTAGTTAAATTACATATGGTATTTAAGATATATGCACTAGTTTTGTAAAACTGTGGTTCATATAAACTGAATATTCTTTACACTAAGAAACACATGGTTGTTACCAGTTCTCCAATTATCTTTTCTTTCCATTCCTTTCTTTTCTGTCAGGCCTCTTACTAAACTATGGTGTGTCACTATATATTAAAAAATATAAACTTCAGAGGAAGTGCACATTTAATATATCAAAGAAGAAAACACAATTTAGGGAAACACCTTTATGCCAAGCCATGAAGAAGAACAAGATCCCTTCCTTCATTCCAGACTGAGAAATAAAAAATACACTTTTATGATCCCCCACCACTTAAATGACATCTTCCTTACTTCTAATACCAAAACCACTCCAGAATAACTCTCTTTCCCATACAATAGCTCTACTACTCTCTGCAAAGATCTGTTTACAATTTACTAATACTACCATAGAACTGAAACTAAAAGACAATGATATCAAAGGATAATGAAAAGCTTTTTAGCCTGTAATTAATCTGCAGCTGTTAACAGATAAGAAAATCTGCAGTCTTCAGTACAAATTAGATTTTGGTGGAGTAGGAATAATAGCCCAAACATATTAGATAATGATTCAAACTGCAAAGAAGTCATACACTAACCTTCTGTTCTTACATTTCTTATACCACAGGTCAAAGAATCATTTCTATATCAAGTGCATAATTTTCTAGGAGATTGCACTGTTTTGAGAGATACCTAATACAAACTGACAGACAAAGATGCTTCGAGCTATTCCTGCTTTTTGGAGGGGAGGGGGGTGTATTGGTTTTTTTTTGTTTCATAATGTTGTGGATTTTTTACAGCTGCTACAGGTCTGAGATAGCTTCATTTCACATTTGCCAAATGACATTCTAGGGAAATGGAAAGAGTCTTACCTATACATTACAGTTTCAGGTTAAGCTCACTTCTGATCTGTTTCTTTCCCCTTTTTTGGTTTTTAGTTACAAGCTTTTCCTTAAATAGTAAATATCCTAACTTCACCATACCAATGTTTTTGGTTTGTGAATCCAAATCCAGGAAAGGTAATTAACTATTTTAAAAGAGTTTACAATAGAACCCAAGAATCTTCAGAAAGTTAAAATTATTCTAAAATTGTCTTAGTGTCAAAGTTATGACTATATATTACTTTTGTAAATACTTGTACCTTTCAGAATCAAGGAATTTGGCAAACACTATTCATTTGGATTTTATACAGAGAATTAAATGTAGGTCCATCTTCTAACCAAAATCCTTAGGCTTTCTTCAGTTGTGAGTGCTGAAGGTATGAACAATATTCAGAACTTACTTGGAATTTAAAACTTTTGTGAAAAATTTCTTTCAGAGCAAAAATGTTTCCTAATATCCTAACATCCAATCTAAACCTGCCTGGTGCAACTTGAGACACTATTTCCTCTTTCCTCTGTCACTTGTTACCTGAGAGAAGAGGCTGACCTCCCTCTGGCTACAGCCTCCTTTCAGGCAGTCTTAGAGAGGGATAAGGTCTCTCCTGAAAGAGAGTCAAAGGTCTTGCTAAAGTTGAGGTAATTAACATCCACACTTTCTCCCTTATCCACTAAGCACATCACCTTCACAGAGAGTGAGATTAGGCTGGTCAAGCAGCACCTGCTTCTCATACTCCCATGCTGGCTGGGCCTTATCTCCTGGTTGTCCTGCACCTGATGTGTGATGGCAGTCAGGGTAATCTGCTCCATGACCTTCCCTGGCATCGAGGTCAAACTGAGACCTGTAGTTCCTCAGATCCTCTTCTGGTTCTTCTTGTAAAAAAAACAAACCAAAAAACAACAAACAAACAAAACAAAAAACTACTCTGCCAGAAATTAATAAGGCTTAGGTTGCAACTTCAGGGAAAAAACCAAATTAATAAGGCATCAGAGGAACAATGAGGTAGCTTTTTATTTTTCCTTTTTGTTTGTCTTTATGTGATTAAGAATGTGCTTAAGCCCCACTGATTGAAGGTGCAGCCCAATCCTAGGTGTGTTTCTTCTGAACACATACAGCAAGTGAGGATGTGAGCTGGAAGAGCTCCCCTGCCCCCACTCATGCAGTGAAAATTGGATAACTTGCTCTAATCCAAAGTATGATGCAGAAGTGGAAGGTGTTCCTGTGTATGTTGTAACTGTGTTCTGTACCCCTCCTGCATTCCCAAAGAAATATTTGTTAAATACAAAACATTTGTAAGTTTTGGCATGATTTATTGCTCCTAGTGCAAAGGCAATTTATCAGCCTATCTCCACTGCCTTCAGAGCAGATTACTGTATGGATCAAGAAGCAACAGCTCATACACTTGAACGTTCAGCAACTGAAATTACCACAAAATGATATCTATATAGAGAAGATTGGTTTTAAAATAACACTGACAACAGTAATCACTACCACTTGGACAAGAAGACACTGTTTTAAAATAAAAAGTGATCATCTTAAGATATTGCCTGAAAATCAGACCAGTATATACAGGTAAGTATGTGAAGTTATGGGTGTGTAAATGATATCCACAAAAAGGGATCCTCAACTAGTTTCTCAACTGACAAATGCTATGTTTTCTCAACTGGGTTGATGGCAAGATATTAAAAAAAGACACAAACATAGCGATAACCTCACTTTTCAGGAAAATACATAAATCCAGTCTTGATAATATTGATCCAAATAGCTATTAATTAAAAGCTACATAGGAGAAAACAAATTTCATGACAAAGTTGTACACAAAAGGTAGAGCAATTCACATGTTACAAGTTACAAATCAGCTTTACAAATGGGACATCAATCATTATGCCAAGATCTTTACATCCAAACCACTTTTGAACCTTTGGCAAGATTTATTCTTTGTGGAGAATGAGAACTAAAACTAGCCACCCAAGTATAGTATATGTACTTTGTTTTCATATGCCCAACCTATCCAAGAGCACACAAAACATGCTCCTAAAACTGGCAGTTCTTGAGATATCAAACACGTCACATACATCATTTTAATCCTCCCAAGTGAGTGCAATTTTAGTAGTCACAATCGCAGGAAGTATTAGATTCATGGTCAGATGGTGCTACAGCCTATTATTTCGAATTCAAGATGTCACACAGCTAATAGAATTTAAGTTTAGAAATACAGACTATTTATTTTCAAGGTACCAAATCCCTTTCACTCTCAGCATAGAATACATATTTTCAGGATGAATATGTCATTACTGGACTGATGAGATAAATAAAGGCAATAACAAAAGTAATTTGGAAGCAAAAAGACATTATTTATTAAACGTAATATAATAAAATATCCACAGCTAACTTAAATATATGCAGGGGTTATGTATTTTGCTGTATTTTCTGAAGAAGAAATTCTACTTGTAAATTTAGATTTGGCTGTCCTTTTTTTGTCTTCTTACTCAGTATTTTAAAAGCTTCCATTTTCTTTTTCTTGTACAAACGTTGAGCTTCTTCTCTTTGTTGTTTTCTTTTTTCTGCTTCCTGCAATTAAATAAATATGTAAGATTATGAAACAATTACAAACCCTCTGTGACTGTGAAGCTATTTATAAGCAATAAAGTTTATTTTGTATAGGTACTGGCAATTAGGTATTGTACTGCCAACAGAAACACCATTTGTCTAAAGCTGAATCAGGATGTTCTTTCAGCACATACTACAATCAGAACAAATTATACAGCCTCAAGCTTCAAGAGAAGAACCAAGTTTTCTTCAGCAGAACATCCTACAATAAGGTTTGCTGCTGCAATGCATACTACTTCCTTTCTGTGAAATGTGCTCCTTGACTACTCTCTTTAAATGACAAACTGGCATAAAATTGCCACTTTCTCCTCTTGAGTGCAAGAAAGAAAAAGGTGATGCAGCAGCTCCCATGTATCTTGCCAATCCAGATGTGCTAGGATATGGAACACCTCTGCATGGGACAGTCTGATAGGATACGGGACCTATCTGGACCATGTGTTGGGCAGGTTTGTGATACTAAGACAGCTTTATCTAGGGAAAATTAATCCAGACCACACCCTAGTGACCTGTTCTCTTTAAAGCAACATAGGCTCTGTCTTTACATCAAAGAGAGATGGAATGAAACCACAAACCTTAATCAAATTTTTACCTGTAAAACCTTCCATGAAGCACGCATGCAACCAAACTACTAATGGAGCATTAACTATATATGGATGGACTATTAACACTATACAGATAATCACCACAATGTTACATTCAGATTTTATCCAACATCTCACACCCCCTTCTCCAGTGTTGTAATTTTACTCAGTAATTTGGGCAAACATCCACAAGCCAGATAACCAGCTTACTTCACTTATATCACATCCTACCAAAATATTCCAGACATCACAAATCAGACTGAAAGACTGCTTCAGTTCATTTGGATAATTTATTCTCATACAGTTTACTTTTGAAATGCAATGCCACGCTGATCACATAGACAAGCATTTCTGCAGAATGCCTGAACAGATGATAATATATGGATAATATTTTTGTTTTCCACAGTATAGACGGCTTCAGCGATGTACAAAAACTAGTAAGAATTGCTCTCTGATATAAAATTTACAGGATACAATTCAAAGAAAGATTTCTAAACAGAAATCTAAGAAGGATTTTCCTCAGGGAAAAACTCCAAACATTCAAATAAATATGCATATGCAAAAATATGCACAGATAACCTCCCTCACAGACAACCTCTTCAGAATCCTTGACTTATTTTACCATAATGTCTGACACAATTTATTCTCTTTTTAAAAAAAACAGAGCAGCATCAGCTCTAACTTACCTGTAATTCACTTTGTATCTAATAATTTTTCTGTTGTTCAGCATATTCTTGTAAACAACATGCAAGTTAAGCTACCAACCAAATGCTTACTTCAAAGCAAGAACATTCATCTTACTTAGACAGTTGCTATTTACATTCATATTTTTACTAAATACTAGCTTTTTTTTTCCATAATGTTCCACCTAAGTACTCCACCTAAATGATTACTGTTATTGGGGCACTTAGCTCATGTTTTACCTAACTATCTTTAACAAAAATAAAAATGCCAACATCTGCACTCAGGCAAGTCCTATGTGCTGCTCAAAAAGAACTCCCTGCAGTCTTGCTGGGGTTTTGCTTGTTCCCATCCTCTCTAAATAAGCTGGTCATAACATCAATTTCTTTTGACACAATCTGTAGCTAATATACAAAAAAGCAGCCATGAGCTCAATAACCATGTAAATCACCCAGACTCACAGATCAGCTTGCATAAAACTAAATATAGCTGAAGAAACAGTATCTTTTATACAGCTATATATTCAATATTTATACAGTAGCTACTGATATTTAGTATGTCACCAGGAAGTTACACAACTTCTACAAGGTTACACTGTGTGCCATTTTACAGTACAACGAACAGTGTCCTGGGAGAGAAGAAAACTACATAAGGACCACTCAAATTAATAATTCAAGTGAGCTGATCGACAATGATGATATTACAATATGTCCTGTAATAAATCCAATAAAATAACTCCAATTAAATTCAAATGAAGGGAATGACTAAAAAATTTAACTGTGGATACTATTAAATTTAATTGTTTCACTGTTGGTCAAAGTTCATAAAAAGTAAAATGAAGACTGCATTATGATAATGCCGTAAGAAACAGGATGGGTATTTCATTTTTCATCACAAGATGATGGTATTGCTATTACTTCCCTTCTACAAAATTTAAGAGGTCTAATATAATCCACTGGGGTATGCAGATCAAGTTCCAAGCTTTTTTTCATGTACCAAGTGACATAATAAAATCCTGCTACGGGCAACCGCAAGATGAAAATGGTATGAACAAAGAGAATGATCCTTTGAACACCCACGTGCCTGAATACCACTGTCAAGTTGAAAAAGACTGAAAGAGTTCCAATACCTCCTACAGTCTTCCCTGGGTTCAGATGGAAGACAAGGAGGTGGAAATGGTATTAATCCGGATTTTGTTTAACATCAAGTAAGAACTCTGTTTAAGATTTACCTCTTTCTTTCTAGCATGCTCAGCCTTTATTTTCTCATAGTCTTCTTTTGCCTTCTGATTGGATGTTTTATTTTTAAACTTCTCTTGAGTTCCAACTGACCTGGGGGAAAAAGTACACGTTCTTGAGACACTGAGTACCATGAAGCAGACATAACCATAGATACCACTGCAGAATCACAGCCCAGTCTTCCACTGCTTTTTGCATCTTCAGGGAAGTTAACTACAAATACAGGTTTCAGAACACTCATCCTTCTACACTGAATGGATTGTTTGCACCACTCTCACATGATAGCAACACCATGCCAGGCCATACATGAGCAGTCAGCAAGAAAACATAACAAACTGAACTTCTTCAATGCCAAATGTACCAAAGACCAGAGTGCACACAACTGTTAGTAATGCAGACACCTTCTCTGCTGTATCTTCACATGGATGATGTTTCCTTAAGCTTAAAGACTGCCTAAAACAGTTTTCCCCATCATTCAAGCTCCTCAGAGCTAGAAAACCTGAACACACTAGCTTAGAGCTGCATTCTCTCTTTCTAGTTCCAACACATGGAAGCAAGTGCAGAGAGATGAGAACATTCATTTAGAAATATCACTCTCTTATGGAAAAACAATGAAAAATTTTTCCCTTATTCTCACCTCCATCTGCTGGCAATAATGTGCAATGACGCCTCACTGTCTCAAGTACAAAACTGTTACACTGCCATTTATTTTTCTAAAAAGCACGAAAAAATATTTAAGACATAACAGCATTTTTAGTAAAGTAAATCACTAAAGTCCACATGAACTTTTAAGATCTAAAATATTTCTTTAGTGATGGAAGAAACTACTTTTTTTAAAGGCATGCTTTGAAAACTTACTCTGCTGCTTTATTAAGCTTTTCCTCTGGTGACACTGAATCATCTGGAGTCCTGCGCCGCTTCTTAAGCTTTTCTTCCTCTGCAAGGTAAAGATGTTTCAAGTGCTCGGGATAGGTGTCTGTAAACTGATCATCCTGCTGGGAATGCACTTGTCTTCTCTTTTTCAGTAATTTCCTGTACTGCCGTTCAATCTTTTGTTTCCTCCGAAATGCAAATCCTCGTCCTGAAAGCACAAGGAAAAGGCAGTTAAACACTCCTGCACCTTTCAACTGTTTGAATGGCAGGACCCTTGCCATCTGTCTTCTTCCCACACTGAAAAAAGCCACAATTGCAATAAGGACCAGTCATAAGCTCAAGGAAAGAACCACTATGATTAGGTTGTTCCCTACTGCAGCATTGCAGCTTGCACAGGTTTACTGAAAATGACTGCCCAAACCCCCGGGAGAGCACTGCAAACACTGCTGCTTAATGCCCACTCACCACCTCACCTTTGCCAATGCTTTTTGAGTCCAGTGGAAAGATGTATTACCATTTCACTTCACTCCTACTCTTGGCAGCTTCTAAAGCAATATGAAAATAGATTCTAAAGTATCTCCTAAAAGCAGTCTCAAGAAAACACTGGTAATAACGCTGGCAGCAGCAGCTGTGACACAGCAAAATAGTCACTAAATCGTCCTATCACTCTACATTAATGATCCACTATGTCTTTTCACTTAAATACTATTTATTGCTACTACTTTCTCGCTGCACGTGTCCAGGAAATGTTTTTCTACAGCTACATCATAGAATCATTCTTGCTTCAAGGAAAGCTCAGACATTGGCTGTTTCAGCCTTGATCATTAAAGAAAACTTATCAAAGTTGAAGATGCTTTTTTCCTAATGCCTTGTTTTTTATTGCAGTAGTCTTAAGATCTACTGACTTTCATAATATTCACTAACAAAACAGTTTCGGAAAGGAAGCCAAATTAGTTGCAACTTTTCCTTTCATTCTTTCTCCAAAGCTGCCACTTCAGCAAAGTGCTGCTAAAGGCCATGCTCTTTTTCCTATTAATTTTTACATCTGCATAACTACCTACCAATAATCTGAACCTCTCTTCAGACATGCTTCTGTTTAACTGTACGCCTTTCTATGGAGAAAACGCAAAGCGATTCCTCAAGCCGAAGATCATCGCCACGCGGCCCAGGGGCTGCAATCGGAGCCCCGGGAGCTCCAGCTCACACAGGCTGCCCCAGCCAGCCCTGCAGCCCCCGGCCCCGAGTCCACGGTGGCGAGGCGGGGCTGCGGGCTCCGCCAGCCCCAACCCCCGCCGGGGCTGGCCCCAGCCGGGGCG
>NW_005054310.1:637591-755364 GCF_000277835.1 Geospiza fortis | reverse complement strand
CGGACCCGCCCCGCTTCAGAGAGACCGCAGCCGGCCCGGGAATTGCACTGCCGGGGCTCGCGGTAGTGCCGCTCGTGACGGTGGTCTCATGTTTGGAAAGGGAACCCCAAAGTGTCAGATTCCTGCACTCTGACTGAGCCCTGAGGAACACAATTGAAATGAAAAAAAAAACCCCAAATCAAACAAAACATCCAAGAAACCTCCACGAGTGGAAAGATGTAGCAGTTAAAAGTGAAAAGAGTGCTGGAACTGGAGATGCGGAGGACAGCTGGAAAAGGCTTAAACGCCGCTTTCCTGTGTCTGTAATAGTCAGTGTGTCTGGCACGGGAAAGCAGCTGCTTTATTTCTGACGAGATCTGTTTAAGGAGCACTTCATATTTTTAGTGATTTTCACGAAACTGAAGAGGAAGCCAGCTAGGCTGCTGCGTTGCTGAATGTGCTGCAGTCCAAGGAGGAGGGGAACGTAGCAGTAATGCTGCTTCAGGCAGGGCACAGAAATGAAGATAAAGCATCTGAAAGCTGTGGTGTTTGGGGGGACTGAGCCCAAGCAGGGAGATCACTTTCAAATCCAAGGTGAAATCTCTGACAAAGCACTTAGCTGAGAAAAGCCAGTGTCGTGCCAAAGCATATGGAGTGTAGATAGCTGTCACATTGCGTTAGCTCTGAAATGCTACGGTAAATGGCACTCGAGGCAGGAAAGTGTGTGCAGTGTAAGAGGAGGCTCCACAGAAAGTAGCATGTGCTTTTTGGCACAGAATACAAGTTAAGATAATTATTTGGACTCAGAAAGAGATTGAAGAACTGTGAGTTGCTACATCACTAGCAACATTTCTCTGTTGGATCTGAAGACCTTTCAAAATATTAACTGTAAGACTCATTTTTAAAGGGTTGAGTTATTTGGGAAAAATCCCACAGAGTTTATTTGTGTGTGGAAAAGACACTGGATTATGAATTACCTTCAAGAGCCAGATGGAAATAAGACAGTGGTCTGGTCAGCCAGCAAAAGTGTTGGGAAGCAGCAAGGACAGGCTTAATGTTCTTGACAGGTAATGTCAGAGTCAGAACTGATCCAGAGCAACAGGACATAAAATTGAATGTAAATAGAAGCTGGAACAAAACTAATCAGATGCAATCATCATAAAGAAAACAGTAAAGGAAAATTAAGCTGATCTAACCTGCTTCTATGGGAAAGTCCATGGAACGATTGAAACACCAAAGTGGTGGCCTGTAGAGTAGCATGAGAATCAGGAAGGCAGAGTATTGTTTTGTAGAATTCAAAATTGGATAATAATTTAATAGTCTGCATTCAAAATGCATGTTACAGAATCTGATGCAGAGATTACTGTAACAAAAAGACAATTTATGTCTAAAATATGGCACGTCTTTTGAAGAGTATGAAGCTTTCATGCTGTGGCTAAAATATGAAATTTCTTCTTTGATTTCTACAGGAATTGTTTCTGATAACTAAAATAAAAAAGGAAGAATTGCCCCTTTTTTCTGACTTTAACACTCCAGTATGCTAGTTAACAGAATGCACTGTAGCAGTGGGCGTATGCTTGTTGATTTGTTGGTTCATGCTTTACTCATTTTACTGCATGGTATCTGTCCATCCAGTCATATGATGAAAATACTTCGTAGTAGAATATGAGTTTTTCAGTGAAGATACCTGCAAGCATCTACTTACATTTGCAAATTAATGCACTGCTAGCCTGTATTAAAATTAGGAGGGAGAGAGAGAAATGTAGTATCATGGCTCACTTGAGTGCATTAATAACATGCAACTCAATAACATTAGGGATCAGAAAAAGACCATTAGAGATCTTGAAACCCAGCATAAACAGAAATTACTCTTTCTTGTTCAAAGTCGTTTCCTTATAATGACCATGTGAAGGATGGAACCCTTGTTTTCACTTGTACTCCGCAGAAAAATGTAAGATCCCTTTTTAGGTTCAGAAACTGGTTTGAATACATCAAAAAGCTGTCACTTGCCATATTGCATTTTGTTGATCACGTCATTGCTGTAAATCAGACACAGGCACAGACAAATCTGTTTTTAAGTATTTTCATAATTCACTGTAAATTACTGTTTGTATTGTGATTCCAACTTTGGGGCATGTATTTCTTTCCTCTCAAGATTTGTTTGCAAATGTATAGACTGACTGGTTTTCCTGGATTTCCTCTTGTGAGCATCCTGAGCAGAAATGTGTCCAAAAACCTAACATTTTTAATATTCATAAATAATGCAAAGTTCACCAACTGTCATTCTGTAGCTTGAAGTTAGGCTTCAGATGCCTTAAAGCAGTTGGTTCCTGTTTTTTAGTGATCAAGCTGGGACAACAATTTAAGTTAGGTGGGAGTGTTATTAGGGGTGATCTTATATGAGAATCTGCTAGTTCTGTCATGTTCTTCCACCAGATAACCAAGTTAAGGAGTGTTATAGAGCATGGGCATTGCTGCATTGGATTTCAGTTAAGTGACATTTGTAAGAACAGCAATTATGTTTTATGTCAGCTGCTGAAAAAGTGAAAGCACATCTATTTTCTTATCTTTCTGTAATCTTACAGAAGAGACATTGTAAAGCAAAGTTGCCCCTTCTTCCTGAAAGCTGTGGTCTATATTTCTTGTCTCTAATATCCTATTACAATCTTACCCTTCACGAAGACTACACTAACTAAAATTTGTTCAGACAAGGAAGTTGTTTATGGAGAAATGTGGCTTTCTTTTTAGATTTTGTGGCAGAGAGGAGTAAGAAGTGCTGTGCAGACAACGGAACCTTGTTAATTCTGGTCATAGCCTAGACAATATTTATGCTTTCTTAGATACAAAATTTGTTTGCTGTGCTTGTGCCTTTGTAGTGTCATATCGGGAAAATTAACATGGTTTAGGACTGTTTTCAGTGGACTGTAATATGTGCATGACCTTTCATTATGGTCATGCAAGGAAATAAATAGCATTAGAGCTGAGGTCAATCCAAACAGCTGTATACATTGTCGTGCCAGATTCAGGAAAGCTACTGTGCTAGGTATGTACTTCCTCAAAATCTACCTATGACACAAAAGACAAACCAGGAGACTTTTTCCAAAAATTTTTGTAATTGTTTGATTGCTGGACTGGGTGCCTTTTATATGTTGAAAAGAATTTCAAATATATAAAAATTATTAGCAAAACCACGTAGAATTCACAAGTAGTTTCATGCAAAATAGAGAGGAATTAGGCAATTCAAAACAATCTCAGAATTAATAAATTATTCATACTAATATGTTTCACTTAAAAATAGATGTACATTTTTAAAACTAAGTAGTAAGCAATACCAAAATTAGCTATTTCATCATGACTCTAACAAAATACACATTGGAATCTAACTTTGGCTCACACCTGGTTGGAAATAAAAATGAATTTAATTCTCCCAGTATTCATCAGTTACAAAGCAGCTTGGAAAGTACGTGAATGGAGTGATTGTAAATCCAAACATTTCATATACGAAGCAGCTGCATTCCTTTAAAAAAATCTAGCAGCATATATTGGCAGGTTGGGCTGATTAGGACATGTATAATGAGCAAGTCTGTAAACAGAAGAGAAGTGATAATGTTCACTGAATTAGCTTGTCAGTTATGCTGAAGTAGGTCTGCTGAAACAACAGATTTTGTCACATTTACACTGGTTCAACTAAGAGCAAAATTTGACCTCATTTCTGGAGTGGGAATGCAGCTGAAGAAAAATAATGAGTTTTCCCACTTAGAGAAGCAAGAAAAATGGCCAGTTGTGTGTGATACTAAGTATTTATTACCTGTAGTTCTCTGTCAGCAGTATTAGAGAGCTGTTAAGTGCTGCTTACAAAAATCTTTTCCTTTTCTTTTATGTGCAGATGATGACATCTTTTCCAGTGCATTTTGTGAGAACTCTGAGAAGCTTATCAATGTACATTTGTTTGCCCTGGCTGCTAAGTATTATTCTTTGTCCAGCCTTGGAGTGTGCACCCCATTAGAAGATGTGCTTGAAGCACTGAAAGGAGACAGTGAAGGAGCAACAGGTATATTTACATTTGTATTTTAATGTTTACTTATTCACTATAGGACTGTACAAGAGTTTTGGTTTTGGAGGCTAGTTTGTTGTTTGAGGATTTTTTCCTACATGATCCTCACTCCCATTTTCATTTGTTCTTGGATAGTTTCTTTATTGCCTTTGTTTACGAAAAGGATTCTCTTGCTAAAATTTGAGCATTTGATGTCTGTAGACCCATCATGGGATTCAGTTTTAAAGGGGATGGAACAGAGAAGAGGGCACATCGCTGTATGAGATACTTTGTTAATTCTCATTTTTGTCTTGTCCCCAAGTGGGGACAGAATCATAGTTGCTACTCATGGTTTTCTTAGAAGTATCACCCTAAAATATGACAAATATATGATGTCTTAGAAAAAAAAGATCTTATTAAATCTGTATTTTTGGGCCTAATACCAATTATATGTGGTGAAAGAGGAGTAATTTCATTTTCTGTAGTTAAGGAAATTGAATTAAAACACTCTTAAATTGGCATCAAGTTGGACACTGGGAATCTTACCGCTTATAATTTTTGAATCAGATGATAAACTGACATTTATCCTTACTTGGACTGTTGTAATTTCACTGCAGATGTGCTATTCATGGAGTCCTCAGCCTCACTACATTTTGAAATTTCTCATTAGTTTTTAAGAGACAGACTGAGCAGCTCTCTGCCTTTGCCTTCTAGTGCCTTTTATCTCTGGGATGCATGAAAACTCCTGACATTTCTTATCCTAAGTGATAGCACCATTATACAAATGTTGTGCATCTCTCCCGTTTTCTACAGTGATCTCTTCCCAATTTTGCCATTTTTCATTGTTGGCTCCTCCGGTTGTTTTAGAAGTATTAGAATGCCATTGCTGAGGTACTCCTAATGATTTGTAGTGCACTCATCTTCCTTTCTGTCTTCTTTCCTTATGCCCTTAGTTCATTGGAAACCCTTTTTTCTTCCTTGACAACTGTATGCTTCTTTTCTTTCCCACTAGCTTTTTCATTATTTTCATTTTTACTATATCTCATTCTCCATGTTCCTCTTAATTTTCTGTAATTCTCTAGTTCTACCTTCTTGTACTTGAGTTCATACCTGGATTAACTTTTTTAGCCAAAACTTTGAGGATTCTTTCGTTTTCTTGTCATGTAGAATGGAGCATCAGGAATAAGGGAGTTGCTGAATATCTTGTTTCTGTGTTGCAGAAGTGATGCTTGGTTGGGTTACTGGGGCCTGGGTTTGTATTTTTGCAGTACTTCTGGGTTGTACTTCTTGGGAAAAATAAAATATGTTCCAAATGTGTACAATAGAATTATAATTCAGAACCTTTGTGCTGAATTGGCAGTAAATATCAGTTAAATTAACTTAATTGAAGTTCCTGGTAATCATTTGGCAGAGGCAAAATACCAACTAAGGGATTCATAGTGTGGAAGTTGCCAAATGAAAGTTGAGATCATTGAGGTATTTTAGATATTTTGAACTAATTTCTATATTTCAGAAGATATGATGGTTCCCTGACATGCTAAAGCATGCAAGTTGAAAGAAATGTAAGTCTGAGGAAACTGGCAACGTTATGATGGTGTTGCTTATATTCTGAAAAATATGCATCAGGATAATTCTGTTTATGTTTCAGATGTTTTTAATATGTTTTCTTCCTATAAGATAAACAGGCTTTTGAGCCCATTCCCACAGTTTGCATACTTACATAGTTCTCTAGATCCTTTGCAATCTTAATGTAGATTTATTGCTATCCTTCCTGGGAATAACTGGGAAGCACAAACATCTTAAGCACGTTGTGGACACAGCTACTCAGAATGGAGGTCTGAGTCGGAAGGGTGTTCCCTTTGCTTCATAACCACCCACAGGAGAGGGTTGGATTGAGAGAGCTCCACCTTTGCAGTGTGTTCAGGACCAAGGCAATAATCATGCCATGTACTGAATACTAACGAATCTATCTTTAAATTCCATGTGCTGGAGTATCACTCTCCTCAGAAGGGTTTATTTGAGTATATGGAACTGAATCCAGTTCTTCACTCTGGATCATGGAGGTAGATCATCCTAGTAAACTTCTGTATAGATGGTTGTGTGGCGTGGACTATGGATTTATACTTCTGTATCTAGTGTATCTGAATTTCCACATCTCTGGGGTGTAAAACCCCTACACCCTGCCATAGGAGGTCTTAAAAACATCTGTGTGAGCTGTATATAAAAACAGTCTCTCCTCAATTTGCTCAGCTTCACAACTAAAGATGTGGCTGTAAACAGCACTATGGAGTTAAAGCAGTTCTTCAAATGGAATACAGGTACTCATGCTAGGGATTCCCAGTGGAAATGAGCAGCATTTCATTACCAACTAAAACTGGTAACACGAAGCTTTCTGTTACTCTATCGTATCCAAGCTGCTTCTGTAATGCATTTGAAACCATACTATCTTTTTTCCATCACAAAGGGAGATGGTTCTCTAAATTTCTGATGTTTTTTGAAACTAGTATTTGTTCTGCCTGCATCAGTTGTACACATAATAAGGAAATGTATAATTATTTGTTTCAAGAAAATAATTTTGTGATAGCAGAAAGAATTTACACAGTTTGAGTCAAACTAGTATTATTTTTAATTCAAATTTTCAGTTGTCCGGACAATATAGAACAGTCCCTAGATACATTTGTTTGCATTAGTTTGTAATATGTACTTGTTTTTCAGAATAATATAAAAACCTATCAGAATTTTGCATAAAAAGCAGGGGAAAAAATTACTTTAAAAACTGTAATTTTCTCCAAAAGATATAGTTTTCCCTGAGCTGAAATATAAACAGTGTGTTATCCTGCAGAAAGTAGGAAAGAAGTCAAAAAGTGCTTAAGAAGCTTTCATAACTAAGATGATAAATAAACTATATATGTACATATAAACAAATGATGTCTTTTCTATCTGGAACCTCAGCTTTTGTAAATTAGGTAATTGTTCTGGATTTCTACCATGTTTGAAATGCTTAATTTGGATTAAGTACTCTCTGACATAGTACTTCACCTAGCATTACCCCATTCAGTCTTTTGAGTTCCTAATAGAGAAAAGAGTAAAGGTGCAGTATGTGGTCATCGTACAAAGTGACAGTGCTGCTTTGGAGAAAAAACAACTTTTATTTCTGTCAAGAAGTTAAATGTCTGTTTCTTCTCATTCCAGTTCTGCTTCTTTTTCTGATGAGCCTATCCAGACACAAAAATGTTCAAACATAAACAAAAAGACAGACTTCTTTACTTTTTAATTTTTTTTTTCCTGTCTGTTTTTCTTTAACCTGATATGTTACAAATTAAGAACTTTATAGGATTCTTAACAATTTTAAAGTTAAGGAAATTCTTCAATGAGATGACAAACACTTGTTTCTGCTATTTGTATTTTTAAGTCTTTTAGTCTATTTTTCCTTTTGTCAGTTCATAGAGTCTATATTAGATTTTAAGTATTGTCATAACAGCTTGTTATAAAAACCCCAGATGTTTAAGAAATAGACAGATCCCTTGGGGTTTGGGAAAAATAGAGAAAACGCTGGGTTTCTTATGAGCTCAGTTCAATTCCCCACTCTCTTTTAAAGAAGTAACACACTTGGTTCTGCTCCCAGCATGATCTGATGAAGAAATGAGCATGGTTTTTGCCTAATGATCAGTTTCTGGACAGATGAATACATACTGTGCATAAAGCAGAAAATAGGAAAGTATATTAATCTGCCTAGTCATGTAGAAAAATCCTGTTTCCTAGGATCATGCTCGTCAGTAATGATCCAGTTTCTTCTGCCATCACTCAGACTTACCATCAACTTAACTAGATCCAAGTGTACTGCAGCATTGGACCCCTAAGAGTAACGTGTGGGTTTTTCCCAGGGGAGTGACTTCTGAGCTTCTGCACAGAGGTTGGCGAGTGCTTGGTGTTCTCCACAAGCAGTTAACCCATGATGGAGGTTGACTCCATCTCATTAACACATTCTCCATCAACACTGAAATGAGTAATTTTCTGCCATAAAGGTGTTACAGTTCTTTAACTAATCCATAGGGTAAATAAAGAAAAGGAAAGTTCATCTTCTGAATTTTCCCAGGATCACTCGTAGCTTTTGGTAGAGGTATTTCCCTCTTGATACTGTCAGCAAATCTGCAGCATTAAGAAGCTGTACAATGTGATTATTTATTGTCCCTGCCCCTTTATTTCATTTATGGAAAGGTAAACGTGATAAATGAGACAAATATTTTTTAATAAAAAGGAAGAAATAGTACAGTTTTATAGTTGTAGCCATTGTCTAATATCTGGTCAGGTATTAAATATGCTACATCTTAAAAAAAACTGAGTTTTTTTTACAGGGTGTTGAATATTGCTAATTCATCCATAGTTACAAAATTTACTCTTGTAATAATTTAGTGAGTTTTTAATTAAAAATTACTACCCTGAAAATATATAAACACTGAAGTATATATTAGCTTCTTTTTTTTCCTGATTAATCTTGAATCCTTATTATTACAAGTTGTGTTAATGTGTATTTATTTTCCTAATCTGATACAGGTATCAAACCAGATGAGTTTATGAATAATAAGAAATCACATGAAGTGCAGGTGATGTCAGAGCTGGTAGACAGCATAGCAAATTATTGTGGGATAAAGCAGGTAAGAAAGCATTTCTTATTTTGTCTTACCAGGTACCTTCCGAGTTATTCTCCTTGTTTTGTGCAAATACACCACTTTGATATTCTGTCACTGCTGTTCTTATTTTTCCTGTACATAATTGGAGCTAAAGAAGAGCTGTTGGGACCAAACTGAAGGACAATTTTGTTTACAAATGTATTGTTCCAAAGGAACAGCCTTTCAGTGACTCATAATCACTCATGAGTAATTTTAAAAAGTGTTGAGCAGCTCAAAACAGTTCTGCTTTTTGGACCAGTACTGCCTTGTTTGTCAGTAGTATATTGCTGGCAGTGTTGCACATGTGTCAGTAGGAGAGCTGCCTTGTGTCATGCACACAAAGAGTGTCACACAGAGACCAAGGCAGAATATCTTGAGAAATTTTGAAAGCTCCTCTTATTCTGATGCAAGATTTAAATAATTTCCTATTGTTTAATGCTGTTCACCGTTGTTTAACGTGGATTGAGATCTATAAATTGGAAATCTAGTTATGATGTTTTTAGTTTGAAGAGAGACCAAATTAAGCAGAGATTTATGTAAGAGTGTGTATGAAATACATTTAGTAGAACATGTATGAGGCCTGGACACCCAACACCATTATCACCAAGCAATTACTGCATGAGTTGGCTGTTTCATACATCAGATGCTAGGTTTGTCTTTGGGTGGTGAAGAATTGTAGGATTCCTTTCTCAAATTTGATTGTAACTTAAACCTTTTTTTAATAAACATGTAATTATGACTGCACAGTGCACTAAGATCACCGTTTCAGTAAAACCTTGTAGACGTTTATTTATGGATCTGTTGACAAAACACAAGCACCCCAGCAATACTTGACATTTTTGAGTAGTATTTTTCACATTTTTTAGACAAAATGCACCAATACCATTTCCTCAGTTTACATATATATGCTTTTTCATAAGCTTTTTCAGTGTTAAACTTTGTGTTAGATTCCATACCTTAGGCTTGTGTTGTGGTAAGGGTAAATTTTTCAGGTGAGCTGAGTTCGTTTATTTGTTTTAATCTCTGTAATGCTGGTAACTGGCCAATGGAGCCTCATCCTTGCTTTAAACTGGAGGTGTCATGGGACTCTCAATAGACATTTGATTCCTTTCTATATCTGAGCTGCAGTTGCTTTCCATGCAAGGGGCTGTAACTGTAAATGGAGACTTATTTCCTCCAGGCTAATATTCATTCCCACAAAGATTTGTGCAGAGCAAACTATATTTGTTTAAAACCAAAGGTTAATAAGGTACCTGCCCAGGTTTTATGGTGAGGGTATTTTCTCTGAGTATTCTTTTTTGTAAGTAAATATGTAATATTGAGTATAGTTTAAAATTAATGTACCTGCAGTATCCCAGGTTGCTGTTGCTCCCACCACAGGGAAAGCCCCAAAACTTGGATTCAGCTCTGAATTGCTGAAGTTGAACTTTGGTTAGGAGGTTATTTGGCTCAGACTGAATTTAATTTAGATAAGTAAATGATGCTGTATTCTTGCTAGATTTGGGTCAGGCCTTTGTGGCATCCTTGGAAACAGAGATCAAAATTCTCAGTCCTGACCATCTGTTTTGTGAGGAACAGCTGATGAAGACAAAGTTTTAGGCAGTGTTCTTACATCTGGGATTGTCAAGTAAATAGAGAGCTTTAATTAAGGCCAAACATTACTGGGTGAGACGCAATCAGTTTGTGAGCATCTGCAATCACTTACAGCGATGGAAGACGCGCTCTCCTGCAGCCCTTGAAGAGCCACCACAGTGACAAGTGTGGGTGCCCTCCCCAAAGTGGGGGTGCTCTGTGGAGAACAGAAATACACCAGCAGCACGCTTGTGAATGTCTTGTATTCTCTCATGAGCATGTTGTTTTGCCTTGTTTACCTTTTGTTTCAGGCAAATATTAGTTGTTCAGTCCTTTCATGTACTGAAAAAGCTATAGGAGGGTATAGTTTGCTTACAGTGCAGCAGTAAGTAGTCTCTGCATTTGCTGGAAAGTGGTGTTTCATACAGTGTTTTCATTTAGATTTAAATAGCTCCTGTGAGATTCAGGAATGAAAAGAAAGGAAAAACCCTGTTCAGAAAGTAAAAAAGTGAAGCCGTCTTAATAACGTAACCAAAGTTTTGATGTAGCTGGTTGCTAATAAAATCACAAACCAATCCTTACTAAGTATCTGTCAACATGCTGCAGTTTCATCCAGGGATTAATACTTTTATCAGGTAGCTTGGAGTATCTCTATACATGGGGTTATTTTCTGTTTACTTTTTAAAAAAATTATAACAAATGAAAAATATTATTGCAGTGTATCACTAAATATGAAATGCTGACTGCTCTATAATAACTTTTTTCCATTTTAGTTATACACTAAACAATATTTATTTGCGCAAAGTTACAAAACTCTAATATAAGAAAAGAGCTTTCCTGTTATTTTGGAAAATAAAAAAAAGAAAAGCCTCCTTCTTAGTCTTTAAAAAGCAACTCCTTTTGGTTTTGATTTCTTTCAACTTAAAAAAAAGTAGCAATTATAAATTTTTAGTTTTTCCTTATTGATTTTTTTCTGCCCTTCTCTCAAAACAAAATATATGTAGCATTTAATTAAAAAATCTAGAGCCGTGAAAACACAACACGTTTTACAACAGCACATGTCCTCAGGGTGTTTCTTCCAGATATTACAGATCACTGACAGCTTGAAAAATGCCCTCCATTTCACCTCTGTACCCACGTTATATAATGGGTGGTAGACGATATTGCTCTGTTGGTATTTTATAATGTACAACAGTAAATAGCAAAATAAGAATAAAAGCAACATTTTATTACCACTATAATCACTTCTAGGTTTATGATTTTAATTTAAACATTAAAGCAAAATAACTGAAGGGCTTTTTTCTTCCAGTAGTTTGCTGACCCTTTTAAGCACTGTTCCTATCATATAAGTGGAACTTTTTTTATTAAAGAAATTCTTGATTAAACTCTGAAAAGAAGCCAGTGTTGACTCCTCTTTGCTTAAGCACACATTTGTTTTATTTAATGTATTGGTCAAAGTTTTCCTTGGAAATTGCAGCATGTGCAGCAAGACTTGGAGTGTATAATGTAAGGATGATATAATTCTGCATTCAGCATCCATTACATTTGTGATTTGGTGCTGGGAAATGTTGGAATGCTTGATTGTGCCAGAAATTGTGTTTAAACATAGGACCCAACTCACTGTGGACAAGACCTTTGGAGTTTATTATATCATGGAAATTTCATTTTAAAGGTTCATGCGTGACAGATATGCTTTGGATTGCTTATTACCTTTCCCTATGTAATCAATGGAAGGTAAAGCAGGGAATAATTTAATTCAGTTTATTTGTTTAGCGCAAGATCGTTGCTTGCTATTTTTAGTCAACTTTTCCTTTTGTTTCTAAATCCCAGTGCTAATTTAACAGTGTCTTACTATTTTCTATTTACCTGAGCAACTTTCCCCGAGTTGGTCTCTACAGCCACTAGGGGTCACACTTAGGAATTATTCACTACCCCCTTCTTGGGTCCAAAAGCCGCTTTTTACTGAAAAAATTCAAAACTTGAAGTGGAGGTGTGCATATTCTACATAATTGTAATAGCTGTTAAACAAAAGGGTGGGTAAAATTATTCCTTCAGCACTTCTCTTTCATTTCAAATGCCAGAAACACAGAATGGGTCAGATTGCAAGGGACCACAGTGGGTCATGTGGTCCAAGCTCCCTGCTCAAGCAGGGTCATCCTAGAGCACGTGGCAGAGGATGGTGCCCAGATTATTCCTTAATATCTTAATATTCCAGTGCTCAGTCATCTGCACAGTAAAGAAGTTCTTCCTCGTATTCTGGTAGAATTTCCTGTGCATCTGTTCCCACCCGTTGCCTCTTGTCCTATTACATGGCACCACTGAGAAGAGCCTGGGAGCCTCCTCTGACACACTCCCTTCACATACTTATGCTCTTGGTTGTCTCCTTTCAAGACTGAACAGGCCCGGCTCCCTCAGCCTTTCCTCATAAAAGAGGTGCTCCAGTCCCCTCATGATCTTTGTTGCCCTCTGCTTGACGTGCTCCAGGAGCTCCAGGTCTCTCCTGCGCTGAGGTGCCCAGAACCGGGCACAGTGCTCCAGGTGTGGCCTCACTGGGGCTCAGTAGAGCAGAACATTGGCAATGAATGTGACAAATAAATGACATTTTAAAAAGTATGCCTAAGTTATATAGATTCCATTTCATGTAATTCATTCCTGTACAGGTTTATTTCAAAAAAATTTATGGTTGTAGCTTGTCTAGATTGCAAATATTCATCAATATCACATGATGACTACCCATGAGAATGCCATGTGCTACCTGAATAAACAATTTGTACCTAATAGTATTCTCCACTGTGTTACATAGTCCTTAGTGACACTGGCTCAAATTTTTCTTTCTAATTCCATGGATGTCCAAATCTTTTTTATTACGATAATTAATAAGTCTTTCTTTCTCATTGAGTAAGAATATTGCTGTATTGAATATTTTTACCTGGTAAATAACTGCCAATTCTTATAAAATATTTTGTTATGTATTTTGTTACATATTAAAACACAGATTATATAAAGCTGTGATTATGTACTGAAAGGTCTCAGGTTACTCTTGTTTTTGCTAACACTTTGTAAGGGTATTTCCTTCCTGAGTTACATCAGTCACTGAACTAGCACATGGTATCAGCTATGACACAAATTAAACTGGTACCTATCACTCCTTCCTCCAGAATGGGCAGTGGAAAGTATATGTGGCTTATGAGCCCCTTTGTTTATTAGAAAAGCATCCTCATGTTAAACAAAGCTGTATGGATTGCTTTCACAGAATGGGGAAGCAGAATAAACAAGCATTCTGACATAAAAGAGTATCAATATCACCCATCTTTAGGTCAGATCTGAAGGGATAAAATTAAGCACTGAAACTAAAGATACTTTTTGCTGTACACCCACTGGTTGTAGGCTCCTCGGTGTGGGAATTAGGTGCCTAAAGCTGAATACTGTGAACTGTATATTTGCTAACTCTGACCCAGTTCAGCAAGGGCAGGTGGAATTGCTGGTGGTTTATGGTTATTTTTTTTGGCAGAAGAAAGGCCTGTGTCAAAAAATGTACTGAAAATCTTTACAAGAAGCAGGGCATGTAAATTGCATAAACATTGCAATGTCTATTTTCTGGAGCACATCAGTTAAGACTTAATTCTGTGTTTTAAAGTCAGGAAAAAAAACTCAAAAAAAGCAAAAGAACTAACTGCATTGAGAAGTATGATGCTAATAAGGTAACTATTCAATCCATGCTTAAATTTTTAGGGAATAATTTTGCACTTAAAGTGTGCCTTGTTGCTCATTAATATAGCAATTTTCTTATCCTTTATTTTTTCTCCATTATCTAGGTGATTGATATAGGTTCTGGGAAAGGCTACCTGAGTTCATTTTTGTCCATGCAATATAACTTAAAGGTTTATGGCATTGACTCCTCAAGCTCCAACACAAATGGTGCTCATGAAAGAAATAGAAAATTGAAGAAACACTGGAGAGCATATCAGAGTCGGGGAAAAGAAAGCCTCAAAAGCCGGAGTTTGGAAATGGCAAATGACAGGCCAGTGGAACATGAACTTAATTGTAAAACAATCAACGAAGAGCTCTTAAATAATGCCAATAGTCTTCAAAATCAGGGCCAAGTGATTGTCCAAGATTTTGTTCCTTCTTGTGGTTTCACAGAAATGGCTGCACTTGAAGCCAACACAGAAACTGAAGCTGGTTTAGTGACTGGGACACAATCTCATGAGACCAAACTTTCTGAAGAGGTTCTTGCTGTTCTAAATGTTCTTCCTGTTGATGCTGTAGAAGATTTTTCTTCATCTCATTGTAACTGTGGGGAACTGTGTGAAGAGGAAAAAGTACAAAGAAAAATGACATCTCTCAAGACTAAAGCAAGAAAGTCAAGTGAATCAAACCTGTATCTTCCATTGACCTCTTGCATCACTGCAGAAACAGAACTTAGTGACATCATAACAGATCTGGAGGTTATTTTATGCTAAATATTTACTGTATTTAGATTGTCTGTTGTCTTTATGTTGCCATTTTAATATGTACATGTTTGCTGAGTGTACATAGAATATTCTGGTGTAAATGAATATTCTGGCCCAATAATGGTTTTTAACCACATAGCAGAAGTATGTCTACCATATAAAGATTGTATTTATATTTTGATATATGTGTTGGGATGTTTTTGAATCAGTCTTTAGAATTTATGAGGTAGATAATAATCAGCTGGCAAAGTTAACAGCATATTCAGTTATTTTACAACTGTCATTATAGATAGAATCTAATTATTATGAATTTATTATTATTTACCACGTAGATGCATATATTAAGCATTGGAGTTTCAATTTTCCTAAAAGTTACTTTTTCAAGTTACGTATTTTTATATCTTCATTCACACTGGGAAGGCATAGGAGAATTTCTTGTGTATAGTACTCAAGATGAAGATTTTGTAAAGAATTATTTTATTTTGACTTTACAGAATTACTTTAATTTCATTTAGTAATTTACTAGCTGGCAGGGTTTGTGCCTGCACAAACAAGCCCAAGTTCAGCTGCCAGTGGCACAAGGCTAGAAACTCTGAGGTTGTATGTTTAGTTTTTATGCCTGAACTAACATACATTGATTGAGTAGATGCATCAGTCTTCAAACTTCTCTGTGTTCAGTAGTAACCAATCTATTTTATTCCAGGGTGTAATAATCTCTGATTCGAGACCATAGGTTTGTGCTGATAGCCCTATAACTTGAGCTATAAATGTAGCTGAGTATCTGAGAACATGTGGAGCAAGCTCATGTCTGTCTGCAAAAAACACCCTGAGCAGCAGGATTTGTTGATGAAGCACATGCCTATACATTTGCACAGCTGGATTTTGTATCCTCTTAGTGTCTAATTTGTAATTTGTTGAAGGTGGAAGAAATTCTATATCACTGCCTTTCTTGATATAAAAAAATACTGTCAGGGAACATGAAAGAGGAAGGCAGAAGTTTTACTGTTTCAGACATGAATGCACTATGTAATAAAGGCAGGTGAGATAATCAGATAAAATCACAATGATTATAGAATGGTATCTCAATTGAGTGACCCTGGCCTAATTTCTTGTTGATAACCTGGAAAAGTGAAGGCTCTAGGGAGACTTAGTAGCACCTTCCAGTACCTAAATGGTACAAGAAGAGTGGAGAGAGAATTTTTAAGAGGGCATGTAATGATATAATAAGGGGGAATGGCCTTAAGATGAAGGAGGGTAGATTTAGATTAGGTAGATATTAAAAGGAAATTCTTTACTGTAAGGGTGATGAGACACTGGAAAAAATTGCTCAAAGAGGTTGTGGATGCCACTAGAAGTGTTGAAGGTTAGGCTGGATGAGGCTTTGAGCAACCTGGTCTTGTGGGGCAGGGGAGTTGGAACTAGGTGATCTCTAAGGTCCTTTCCAACCCTAATGACTTTTTGATTCTGTGAGTAATAAATATGTCTGGAATTCAAAGCAACACCCTGTTTGCCATGTGGATCCCAACCGATAATGTCAGAAGGGAAATATCTTGTTATGAATGGTTAGAGGAGAGAGAATTTTCATGGAGAAATGGAGGCAAAAGCAAAGGAAAAAAGGAAAGTAGGAAATAGAATGGACAGAAGAGCAGAGCATCTGAAGTTCTTACTTTGTGCTGTGAAGGAGAATGCCCATTTGTTGTTGAATAGTAGCAGGCATACTAAGGAACTGTCAGTACTGCTGTTTGGGAAATAACCAAGCTGTTCTTCACCTCATACCTGTGTTTAGGAAGTTGGTTTGATTTCAACAACTTAAACTAGCAGAAATGCGATAGATAGGTCCAGCCAGATTTACAACAAGGAATCTTTACTAAGAAAAGTAGCAGTGGTACTAATAACACGAACAGGAAACCTAGGAAAGACTAGAGAAAAAGGTCTGTGCCCAGTTAACTGTAGATATTCCCTTCCATGCAGCTGTGTTACTCATAGTCTTGAACTTCTGCATCATGGCCAGTTTTCATCATATTTTTGTAGCACTGAAGAGCTTTGATTAGCATTGAAAAATTCTAGAATAGAACAGCAGGAGTCCTCGTGGAGTTGAGTATTTCTACCTTACAGTTCACTATTTGCACCACATTTGGGTTTTGGAGTTTGTTTTTATTTGTGCTCTATCAGTTGAACAAGGAGATGACTTATTGTTGCCTTTTTTTTTTCTTTTTCTTCTTAGGACTGTATGATGGTGGGTCTACATACATGTGGAGATCTTGCTGCAAATACGCTACGAATTTTTACTGCCAAGCCTGAAATCAAAGCTGTTTGCAGTGTGGGCTGCTGCTACCATCTGCTGTCAGAACAGTTTGAAAACCAAGAAGGTAATTCTTCTGAGCTTAACTTGTGGCTGCCAGTTTGCATGTTAAGAGTATTATACCATTTAAGTAATAACCTCCTTGTGTTTGTTCCTTTCCAGTGGCTTATTTAGTACTGCTTTTATTTCCTTTATGAGGGTCATTCACTCCCAGATGCATTGTTACTTTTCCGTTTTGCCAACGTTCCTCGTATTTTTACTGAGATTAGGGACATAAGTGCATAGTGGTTTTATATGGTTATAACTACAGCTGGTTTTATTTCATTAACTCACTTATAAATGTATAGACTCTTTTAGTCCAGTATGTTTCCACCCTTTTGAAATATTTTGTACCAGATTTTGTTCTTGGCTGTCTGCGTGCAACATCCAATTATGTTAAGTTGTACATACACAACAATGAGCAGAATTAAGATTTTGTAATGTAAAGTAATACTCAACAAAACAGTCATCTGAGTGCTGTGCCAGTCTTTGCCCATCACGAAGCAGTACATATATAAGAGTTTTTCTTGAGAAGATAACATGAAAATTATTTGTGGATTCAGAATATAGATGAATTTTCCTACAAATGGGAAGGAGGGGTTTCATTTTTGAGAGAAAATTGGTATTTTTACTTGAAATTGTGTATAATGAAAAATATTTAAGGAACTGGCTTTCTTGAGACAAGTGCTTCATAGCTGGTATGTCTAAATGACCATGTGCTGACATGCTGCAACCTCATCATCATATCAGTAAATCTGAAAAAGGCATGGCTTGGCAAGGTTTACTTCAGCTCTTTCAGGGAACTTCACAGACACGAAGTGTGGGACCATGAAGGCACGTGGGACCCAGGTATTGCTCTTTGAGAGTTAGCTGCTTAAGTAGTCACAGCACAGCCCCACTGACCATGACACATGCTAGCTCTTTCTTTCTTTAATAATCTTTTCATGTTGTTTTTAATTAACTCTGCAACTCTTTTAAGAGTTTTTTTCAGTGTATTAGTCTTAGTAATTTCAAAATACTTCAGCCCACTCCAAAAGCAAAGGAAAAGAAAATACAATTGAAATTTCTGTGCTACAAAAAAAGCAGTTAGAGAAAAAACACGCAATTACTTTTACATCAGAGTTTTAAGAAATTAAAAACTTTTCAGGTACTTCTCATTAAGTCTGAGTGTCTGAAACATTTGGTTGTTTCTTATTGCAAAGAGGACATGGCTTCCTGTGCTAGGAAGGATTACTTTTTTGCAGACCAGTGCATAAACTCAGACACCCCCAAAGGATCAGACATGATAACCTTTTCAAAGTTCAAACAAACAGATATATGTACATGGTTAGAAGAGATACTGCAGTTTCATAGCAGTATGAAAATGAAGTAAAATTGCATGTTGAATTGATTTTACTCTGCTTGAAGGACAATATTATTCTCAAAGGAGAACATTTGGACAGAACAAAAGGAAATTACAGTATACTTTTTTTGGGAAAGAATATATATATTGTCCTAATACTGCTCAAAATAATTATTTTTTTTTACTATTACTATGAGAGTACATATTCTAAAGTGTATAATGCTGTTGTATTCCCCTACTGAGTCATATACCATATGGCTTGTTCTTAAATGTGCAGTGGAGGGCTAAGAGAACAAGGACTGACAATATCTAAGATTTAAGATTTCTTCAAATGGAAAATGGGAAAGAATTCAGACTGTGTCTTGTGTCTACATTTCCTATGCATGGACTTCAAACTGACAAAGCATTCTGGAGGCTGCTAGGGGACTCTGTCTCTTATCAGATGGTATTGGTCCAACAATTCAAGCAGTAAACAAGCTCCTCTTGCAGCTGTCAGAAGCAAGTGGATTTTAATACTGCTTCCAGAATGGACCAAATCATACCATTTAAGTAGCAAGTAACTTCTGAAGGTCATCTGGACCAGATCATGGCACAAAGCAGGACCAACTTAGATCGTTTCAGTCAGGGTCATGTTTTGAATATCTCCAAGGACAGTGTTTCAGTAGCCCATTTCAATGTTTGCCCTCAACATTAATTTCTTTCCTTCATATCCATTCAGAGTTTGCAGCTATTGTGCATTATATATTGTCTTTTTTATTTTGCACTGCCAAGAATAGTCCAGCTTAGTCCTTGTTGGTCTTTCCTTTAGGAAAACAGCAGTTAGATCCCTTCTTGACCTTCTCTGCAGCCCTTTAGTGCTTTTGCCACCAATAAATTCATTTCAGTCATTATGGTGGGCTGAAGAGCCCAAAGAACCACTTCAGATACTCTCACAAGGGCTAAAAAGGGAGAATAATTACATCCCTTAATCTGCAGCCTTCACTGTCAAGCTTCAGATTACTATTGATTTTCTACCTATTTTAGAGTGCACCTCTCTGAGTCATATCTTTCCATTTTGCAAGCTTCAGATTACTATTGATTTTCTAGAGTGCACCTCTCTGAGCCATATCTTTCCATTTTTTCTATAAAGATACTAAGGAAACCTTGCTGAAAGACTTCATAAAATCAAGATAAACTATGACTCTGCTGTCCCTAGTTCATGGAGCCAGTCACTGCCTCGCAGAAGGCAGTAGTTTGTCAGTGCCTGATGAATTCCTGCCAGCTAGTGTCAACCTTCTTCTTACTCTGGTGAGCCTGGACATGGTTACCAGGAAAAGTGCTTCATAAACTTGTTGAGACTATCTGAGCTTATTTAGGTGAAGATAAGTGTGGTTTTCACCTGTTTCCTGTAATCAGGATGGACATGACCTGTCAAAGATGATAGAGTATGGTTTTCATGGGGCACCGGTGAGTTATGTGGTCCTGCAGTGCATCCCATGTGGCCACATGCAGATTTTGTGTATTTCTGGTTGGCCTGTGTGGTACCTCAGCCAGTATAATCTCTGCTGTAGATAGTCCTTTGCTTGCCCACGCTCTGACCCTGAACTCAGGAAAGCTACTGGCTACTCTAGGCCATCAATCAGAGATGGCAGAGACATGCAGATGCTTTGTCTGGAGAGACTACTTTGCAGTGACAGATCTTCCTAAGAAACAAAGAGAATAGGGCAGAACTTGCTGCAACACAGGAAATTACTTACTCATTGGAAGTAAGTCCAGTAAGCAAGGGCTTGCCTACGAGGACACAGTGGGAAGTTCTGTTACAAAGCATTCTACAGTTATTTTATCTTGACTGAGTAGCCTCAAAGTTTTTCAAAATCTGTTTTTAAAATGTCATTTGTTCTCTTTAAAAACTTTTTTATTTTCTTGAGGTGTTCACCCTTAAAGTCAAGGTTGTGAAAAGTCCACCTCAAAGCTCTTGGCCCCAAAGCACATTTTCCATCTTTGCTGTTTCTTTAATGTAAACTCAGAGGGCTGTGTTTGTAAGCACAGTTGAAGCAGAGGAGCCAGCTCACAGAGGAGCTGCAATGGACTTCTGGTTGCCATAAATTGGTATGGCTGGACAGTGTGTTCTTTGGCACTTAAGATTTAATACCAAGATCAGTCTTGTTTGAGGCCAATGAAAAAGTACTTTTTCAGTTCATATTACAGTTTCTATTAACTGGAATTAACTGGTATTCATAGGAATAAAATTTTGTTATGTTGCCTAACATAGTGTTTATAAGTATGAGGCGTTGAGTTGACAAAATATCAACAAAATGTTATTATGGTGTTTTTGTTGGACTACTGAATTACCTTGCTTATCACAAGTTTGGGATATTTTTGTTTTGTTTTGTTTCTGAGATGGCTTCAGGGAATAATGCATTACATTTCTCACATACTCTAAAAATAGTACAGATATTGCAAAATTGGCTGATTCAGTTTGGTGTTGGACCTGCTATGAATAGTTTGTGAGCATTTCTGATGAAAGTAGGTGCCAGCAGTCACAATCTTGAATAATAATGCAATCAGTATATAGTGTCCTTCTATGTGTCTCTAAATAAACTGAATTAATCTGGAAATTTTTGTAATGGGACCAAATTTCCAATTATGCTGGGAATAATTTTGAACTCTTAAGATCATGAAAGCCTTTGCTTTGATTTATTAGCAGCTAAAACAACCAAGAGGTGCTGTGTAACATCAAATTTCAGCTCAATTTTAAAAAGTTGAAGCCAGTGTCTTTTAACACCTGTCTTTAAATTTCACTGTTATAAGCAGTATGAAATTCTAAGTTTCAGTTAATAAGGAATAATATGACAGCTCTTGGAAAATTCTAAGTAGTTTTACTTTGGCTCTCTCTAAGGAGAATTGTCTGTTTATACAGAGATTCTTGTATGGATAAAATATACATAGCCATTAGTATAATTGATTCCTTTGGGGTTTTCTTCTCTGTTACTGCATTGGGTAGTCAATTACATCAGAGTAAAAAAGATTTTACTATTTATCAGAGACATTTTACATAAACCTATTTACATAGTGAGCCATTATGTCAGTTTTTCTGGGAAAAAATCAGTTTGCTAATGATTTTTAGGTTAAAACAAACTGTGTCTCTGTTCAGGAGATATTCTTATGATTTTTGGGAGCTGTTTTATCTTACATTCATCTAAAACATTTTTGGGGCAGCTGGTCTACACTTATCCCTAGACAGAGAAGAACTGAAAATTTAACATACTTTTAAAAAGATTTTACTTTCCTTGAAAAGGAATTTGGGTTTCTGTGTTCTGATTCTGTTTTTTTCATCCTCCATACCACCAAATACATCAGTACCAGTCTAGAATCCAGTGAAATTCTTCAGTATTATATCCTCTGTTTTGAGGAAGAAACCACATGAATGTTGCTTTTGCTCTGGAGCTGCTAAGACCCACCGCAGAGAGGGGGTAACTGAGATTCTTAATAAATCCTTTGGGCGGAATAGAGTGAAACAAATGACAGGTGTGTATATATATAAGAGAGTGTGGGTGTGGGTGTGTGGGTATATATATTTTAGAACACTTTGGTTGCAATAGAAATGTAGCCATTTTGGTTATTATCTATAGTAATATGACATTATAAAAGCATGAAAATAACTACACTGGAGAAAATATATGAGGAAGAGAAAGAAATTATTAGGGTAGCTAGCAGAGAGGGAAGATATCATCACCCATTATTTTTGCACTTCAAGAGCACTTTGCACTTCAGATGTCCATTGGTTGAAGTGATGGACAGAGTCTTGATACATCAGGGGTGGGGCAAGCCATGAAACAAACACTTCAAGGGTTAATATAGGCTCAGGTTCAGGTGGAAATGCACAGGTACCTCCCCTGTGGGGGGAAGTTTTAATACTTTGGATCATGTGCAGTCCTCAGCACATGTGGTCACAGCACCAAGCCTGACAGAGTTCAAGAAGTGTTTGGGCAATGCTCTCAGGCACATGGTGTGATCCTTGGGGATGGTACTGTGCAGGGCTAAGAGGTGATCTTGATGATCCTTTGGGTCCCTTCCAACTCAGCATATTCTTTGATTCTGCAATTTGAAATAAGAGATAGGTGTAGTTGTATAGATACTTTCAGTGATAGCTGTCTGATAGAAGCTATTTTGAGGTTGGCTTAAGTACGACAAAACATAAACTCCAGATTGTGTAAGGATTTCCAAAGACAGGTCACTGCTGGGTAGAGGAGTTCGAAAGCCCTCCAGGAAGCTGTGGAAAGTAGCTTCTTAATAAGGCACTCTGAAAGAAGTTAGCAAAGCTTTTGCAGAATAAACTTTGACTATTAAAAGCTATTGAACATAATTAAGGGAACCAAAAGAGTTGCAAAGGATAGTCAAAATTCACATACAGTATTTTATTGGACTTGTGAAACATGGGAAAGCCTTGAGTAAGGTGGATTCAGAGGACAAATACTATGAAACTGAATTTTCTAAAGGATTACTTACATAAATATAATGGCTTGGTATCACTCTGTTCCACTCAAATATAAAAGATTACTCACTGTTTCAGGGTATTAGAGTACAGATGATTTATGTGTAGCCTAGGTATATTTTCAAAGATATTCCACAGCCAATGTCTTAAAATAGCTTCCACTGATACCATGGCAACACAGGAAAACACTTCCAAGCAACAGATCAAAAAGCTTAATTTCCTTCCCAAGGCATCTTTAGATATTGCTGCATAGGGAACCTTTCTGTGTATTTGTGACAAAGCTAACTAGTCACTAAACCCCAGATGTTTTCTATAAAAATTGATTCTGAAAAAAAATATGAAACTTGAAAAAATACTAACAAGGTAAGCTTTACAGATGTTAAATGAAAGTATTACCTATTGAAGTTACTATGGTATTTTTCATTAATTAATGTAGCAAGAATATATTAAAACCTGAAACCATGTTACATTTGTACTTTACTCAGTGTGTACAAAGTACTAGGTTAGAATTAGGAATACCAAAGTTTTAATGCACATAATTAAAACATACTCTAGGTTTGGGTGTTGGAAGTTATTTTGGTGACAGCTGATTCTGTTTCCTGGAATTAGAAAGCATGTTTCTTCCCCACTGTCCTCTGCTTCCCCCAGCAAAATCCTGCCTAGTCAAGGGACTTTTTTTGAAAAATACAAACTCCAGGAACAGTGAATTACATGGCTGAGGAAGATTTAGTCTTTTCCATGAAGGAAAAAAATAGTTATCTATTTTTTTTTTTAATAACAGAGTAGACTGAAAATCTACAATGTTGTGGAAGATAGAGGCTATGGAGGATCTGAAAAAGGTTATTTGCGTTTTAGTACAACTCTGATGAAGTTCACAATATATGCAAAGACACAAAGTAGGGTGTATGTGAAAAAAACTGAGGGTAATAAAGATTAATTTCCACTGAAAAATCTCAGAAGAAAAAATGCCATTTCAATCCATTGAATTACATGATCAGCCAAAAGCAGACATTAGGTTTAGGGTTGGGATTCAGAGATTCTGACAAAGCTTACAGCTTCAGGGACACCAGGGCTGGAAAAGGCATGCCAAGGGGAACACGATGCTGCACCAACATTGCTGTCTCCATACCTTTCTGATGTGGCTCATCCCATGGAACTTAAGTCAGGCTTATTTTTTCCAGTAACATTAAAGCTTGTTGGTCCTGTTTTTTTATAATGACCATATTTTACTGTAAAGCTTTGTGAAGTAAAATTTGAATATTAGCACACTAAAAATTGCAGTATTATTCTTAGAAATGAAAATCGATGGATGGACTAATATTAAAGGTATTGGAGAAGATTGTCCCATTGTCTTGAAGTTGTTATCATTTGTGCACATACAGAGTTGGCAACTGTGCTAAGGATTTTATGAAAAAAATGATTTTCATAGAAGAAATTCTGCCTGACTGGCTAGTCTGTACTGAATTATAACATGGTTGCTTCATGCATTGTTGGACACTTGAGCTGTTTCCTGTGAAATGTTCCATCGAATACTTAAAATATACTTAAAATGTTTTTTGAATATTTTTTGAGATTTATACAGTTTAGAACTGCTGTTGTGTTAGATAGAAGCACAATATAGTGAGCTATATAGTATTAAGTATATCTGAAATAATTGCAGGCATTAAAAGAAATTCCAGTTTTTTAAAATGTAGCTTGTAAATATATGAACTTTATAGCAATATGTTAATCCTAAAAATTTTTAAAGTGTGCTTGAGAGCAGACTGGATGTGAAAAAATAAGTAGAACTTAAAGCAATATTGTAGATGTGTGGTCAACTTTTGATATATATGAAAAATTAATTTCTAACTTGAAGTATTATTTTCCCTCTCTTTTTCTCCTACTTTACAGTTTCAATAATTTAAATGAAGATGATGTTTTGACTGATAATCTTTTCCAAAGATTGTCTGAATTATGCATGAATACAGTGCACTGATAATGAGATTTTAGCTGACAGGGTAGTAACTTTAACTTGAATGAATGATTAGTTTGCCTGGAGGACAGGGTATAAATTGGAAGAGATTTGCTTGAAAAGATCAAGGATTTAATCTTTCTAACTCAGTTTGCAAATTTTTATTTTGAAATATTTTAACAATGATATTAGAAAGACATACAATAGGAACCATGTCAGTCATTGTTTTCTTGCACTCAATAAGTTCTTCCTGACATCCCTGCAGTAGAAATATCCATGTATTCCATGTACTCCATAATTAGACTTGAAGTTAATTAATATTTTAGAGCTTGTCATGAGGCACTTACAAATTCTTAGTACATTTCTAGTGCTGAAACCGCTTGCAATCTGCTTGGTCAAATTTCATCTTTATTTCTAAAAAGTCGTCTTTCTCCTTCTGTTAATCATGCTAATAATTAAAATCCTATTCTAAATCATGGTTCTCAAACCAATATTCAGCCCCTAAGAGCCTGTGGCGTCCCTCAGGGTTTAAAGGAGAGCAAAGTGTGAGGTTGCCTGCAGAGGTTTCTTGCCTGCTTGCTGTTTAATGGTCAGCTGAGACTGGGCACTTCTGCCAGAAAGCCAAAAGCTTTCCCTCCCTCCCATGAGTTGTGGGGAGGGTTCTTTATAGGTTTTTTTTTTTTCTTTGCTTAACTTTTATGGAGTGAATTTTACTTATATATCTCCGACTGTTGGTAAATTTTCTGCTGTCCCCTCTTTTTAACCCCATTATATGATTTATTCTGAAATATGCCCCAGTCCCCTTCCTGTGCTAAAAAGCCAGGATCTCGGCCAATTTGTGGTTGTTTTTTTTTTAAGAAAGCAGTAAATCTTATTCACTGCTCTAAAAATCAGCTGACAATGTGTTAATGCAAACTCTAAACATTTAGAGTTTGTGTGCATTTAGACGTGACTATTAAGAACATCTATAAAGTAATCTCTGTACCAGTTTTCCCACATTTGCATTAGGGTTAAACACGAATAATTGTCTTGTTATTCAAAATACAAATGATACTGAAACTGAGCACAGATTGTGATGCAAATGCGTTTTGGTGTTTTGAAGAAACAGCAAGAGCCTTTGCAGCTGCTCTTTTCTGGAAAACAAACATTCTGCCTTACAGCAGAATGTTGTTTCAGAACTAGAATAAACAAATACATATTGTTCTGTGTGATGTTTGAAAGATGTTTGGGATAGAATAAGAAGACAATGAGAAGTGGTACTGAAGCCCTGCTGCATGGAATGACTGCTTGGCTTACATCTTGTGATTCATGGCATGATGTAGGTTGCCATGAGTATTTGCAAACTTTTCTCTTGTCTGTTTTTTCAGTGTATTTTTGTAAAGGGTACTCACTTAAAATTGTTTTGGAAAATGTGAAATTATCAGCAATTCAGCATAAACCAAAAACATCTGTTACAGCGAAAACATGTTTTTTGTAGCACCACCACAAGTTTTGGTACTAGATGAGAGCAGTTAAGTGTTTCTACTACATTACCTACTGTTCATCTTGCTCAATCCATTGTGTAGTCTGTAAGAGGAAAAGCTGTGCCTTTTTATTCCCTTCATATTGCAGAATGCCACGACCAAGTCTGGGGATTTCCCATGTGTCAGTACTTGAAGGACAAAGGCTGGTGCTGTGGTCGCAATGCTAGGATGTCAGCATGCTTGGTATGATTCCCCTTCCTTTCTTTTTCTACTGAGAGCTTTGTCCAGATGTTACAGGATTAATTGTTTTTGGCTTCTGATCCTGAAGCCATGACTTTAATCCAAGAATCTACAGGATAACATCATTAATGTTGTAAGCATGATGAATTATATCTAAAAAAATAGTACTGACCTTCCAGCTTTATATATTTTATACTTGCTGGAGGCATGAAAAAATGAGTATTGATAGAAATGTGTTTTAAGAGTGGACAGAAAGGCCAAAACTTTACTGAAACCTAAACAAGGTAACCCCTCAGGATTGTAGTTCTTGGCCAAGGGTTTAGGGAGAAACAAGGTAATTTTAGAAGGATTGCAATCAGTAACTCCCTCAATGCCTTCATGATTCATAATATTGAATGTTCTAGCTGTTTAAAACCTGAACAACCCTGCCTATTCCAAAAACTAGAGGAGCTCTAAAAATCCATGTAGCTTAAGAGTCTGGAAACTTCTTTTTAACATTGCACCAAGAGATAAAGTACTTTTGAAGACTTTGCCTCATCAAGATAGCATGATGAGCTGTTGTCTAATTTGAAAAAACAGGTAGGTACTGAAAATTTTGACCACTGTTTCAGTTAGAAGACCACTATTCCTTCCCTCTATTAATTTTAATTTATGGTATCCAGATAGATCACATCAGGTTCTGGCTAAGCTCTGCTGCTAGGCCTGTACCTCCATTATAGAGAAGAGTATAGACAAAGACTCAGTGTGGACTAATGTATTGAGGTTATGTAAACTTGAACTACCATGATAATTAAATGCTGTCAGGAGAAAATACAGGAGGACAGTTGTTTAGGATCCATAAGGCTTAAATGTGTTACCCTTGGCAAAGTAAAGGAAAAAAATTGTTCATTTTAGAGATGTAGATGTAAAACTCGGCAGAAGTGCTTTCTAAAGGGATTTCCCTTTTCTCTTTTTCTTGTCAGTGTCATACAATACCAGTCCTTCCTCAGCTGACACATTAGTTGTTTCCTATTCCATTTCTTTTGGAAAGAAAAAGGTTGGGCTGTTTTTCAGCAGTGGTCGGAAGATAAATTTTAAAAGCAAATGACCCCCAAGAGAGTACTGATCTTCCTGTATATATCTGTTTTAGATTTCTCACGAATCACAGAAATTTGGCAATTAAAAACTTTTTGTTTGAATATTCACAAAAGGCAAAGAGTTCTCCTGTGTAACTAGATACTTCTCCTGTTATGTTTGTAATTGTCTATATGCATTTTTCATGACTAGGCTTTTCCTTGCCATGTAGGATGTACAAGGGAGCCAGCACAGAGCCACTGTGCGCCCACATTTCTTGGGCTAATGGCTGGTTAGCAGAAAGTTGGCTGAGCAATGACACTCAGAGTTCAAATAGGTTGAATTGCCAAGGGCCAGAGGTGTTGGGCAAGAGTTCCAGCTTCAGAGCCTTACAATATGTCTTGGAACCCATATCCATCTCCTCAGTAGCAGCAGATGGATGCTGCTATGAGAGCTTATGCAGCAGAAGGCAAACCTGATAGTTGGCCAAAGCCATGAATGGAGGAACTGCAGCTGTGTGGACTTTGTTTGAAGAACAGTGTGAAATACAAGATCAGTTCTACCACAAGGAGAAGGAAGTGTGGGTGATTGTGCAACAGGCAGTCTTATTTACTATAGTGAAGTTTGGGAATAAAGGTGATAGTAATCTGTAAATGATGAGGCATTTTTGGTTTGCTACCTAATTTGATGTAGCATCAGATAATCAGATATTGAGGTTTTGTCTTCATTTCTGCTATGATCTTTAAAACTCTGTTGAAAATTTTGTGGGCACAGTATCTTTTCAACTGTGAAGGAGTATTACATGCTTCTAAATATTTGTTTTTTGTCACTATGCCTCATAAACATCAAGTAGTCTCACATCTACATCAGCATTTACAGTATGAAGACTCTAGTGAAAAATAATGCACAGTATTTTAAACTGCCCCAGTCTCTCTGATGTTACTTTATTGGCCTGTATATCAGCAGTTCAGTTTATCAGAGTAGTAGTAATTAAAACTAGTATTATCCATTGAACTAGGATTTGCTTTTAAATAATTAAATATGCCAAGTGAATTAATTGTACTTCAGTAGAAATATATTCAAGAAAAATGCATTTGCTTTTAGCACTTTCACAGAAAGTAATCCTCTGAAATTCTTGTATAATAGAAAGAAAAACAAGCAAATTTCCCATGTATATATTCCCACACAGTTGGATGTCATTGCTTCTCCTATAAATAAACCAAAATAACAGGAGTAGCTGCTTATGAGTGCCTAAAGGTATTAACACTTTAAAGTGTACAAGCTCATGTTATGTCACACCATTAATCTTTTAAAATGTCATCTCCTCTGACTTTTATACAATGTGTTTATAAAATGTTATGATAAAGAATAAACATATCAGCAATTTAATTCCTTGACTCTTAAAGGCTTTGGAGAGAGTTGCAGTCGGCCAAATGGTAAGTAATACTGTTTATTTTAGCCATTGTAAGATAAAATGTGTTTTTCCCCCTTGAATGTTCTTAATCCATGGCCTTTTATTGAACTTCTGCATATCTGGAATCTGAAATACTGGCCTACACTATGTCAAATCCTGATAGATAGCGTGTGTCATCACAAAGTCACATTTTTATTGCTGTGCTTGTACTTAGTGAATCTGTTTTCTTTTTACAATTAAGAGTCTGAGAAAAAAAAAGCACAGCTTAAAATTTAAGGCATCAAACCACCTTTCCTAACTTCCTTTGCTATCTTTCAGCTAATGCATAAATTCAGGGCAAATGTCCTTCTGATATTCCTGGTTTGGATCACTCTATCCCAATGTTTTATCAACTAATGTAAAAATAGACATTGTTATGACAAAAGCTTGAACCTGTTAGAAACATCATCATTCTCATTTTTAATCCCTGTATATTTTTTCCCTGTGAATATTTTGATTTATTGTTGTGCAAATTATCCTTAAGGGATTGTGGGCACCAACTGTGCAAGTATTTAAAAGGCCAGGCTGAAAGACTTCTTTCCATATTCAATAAGCCCACTGACCCCAGCAGTCTTTTTCTGTGTATTTTTAATTGGCAGTCATTAACTGGTTTTATGCAAACATATTTTCCATAGACAAATGTATGAAATTCTTAGTATTTTTTTTAGCATAGTACTTTCTACATGGTTCAGGCCACAGTCTGATTGCAGATGATTCAGCTAGGTAATTACTCCTTTTGTCTTCAAAACCACTTAGATAATTGTTGTTTATTCCGCATATTAGAATTCAGATCATGAGCAGTGCATTTTCCTCTGTTGTCTTTCTTTCCATCAAGAGAGTCTGGGTTTGGTTTTTTTCTTTCTTGCATTTATGGTTATGTTAGAATCTGATTTAAAAACATCATTTTAACTGGATGCAAGAACATTTAGTAAATTATCGTCTTAAATCTGGTATGACCAGTTGTAAAATATATAACTCAATAAATAGTTAGGGAAGCCAATATTGCTTTTGTTACTCTGATCTTAATTTCAGTGCCAATTTTAAATCCTTGCTGTTGTAAAACTTTTTGCAGCTGCCTACAGAATCATTGTTTTATCGAGCTGTTCTTCAGGTTATTATAGAAGAAATTTATGGTGTCACCAAAAGGTAGGAAGCTCTGAATTCACAGAATACCAACCAAAGATTGATCTGATTCTCTTCCACTTCTGTGTTTCTCTGTGTTGTGGAGAAAGTATGTTTTGGAAACCAGAAGGACGTAGGAATCAGTCTCATCAGGTTGTATATAACATCGGTATTAAAATGCAAAATAGATTTGCTCATCCTCAATCCACATCACAAATGCATTGCCCTTCCTTTACCTGTAGCTGAAATAGGCCGCCTTTGGTACTGGGTACACGGGTAAAGCACATCTTCACCTGAGAATACTCAGTAAATGCACTGAAAAGTCAGCGCAGCCCTGGGCTACCCTGTCATGCAGAAGTCCTGGCAGCTTTGATACTGCAGATGGAAAAAGGCATTTCTGTTTGTCCTGAGTAAAACTGCTGACAGCTTGATGGCCGTCATGGCTCTAAAGAGCTACTCACTGCCTGTGCCTACACTGGCAAATGCTGCTTCCTTGTAGGAATGGGATTTGGAGAGCTGCTGCTGAGGATCTGACATCTACATTATACTCTTCTGTGGTTGCAGTTGGATTAGATTTTATCTTATTCTGTGGGATGTATGCCTGTTAGCACTTGGAGCACATCCAGAAGCACACCTTCCAGTTTAATTTAGTTTGAAAATAACCCATTTTTTGAGCTCTGATACTATTTCACAGTGTGAGCCAAGGCATGAGAGGTGGGAAAAACCAGAAAATTCACTTCAGAAGTATACTCCTGATCTAAAATAAGTGCTAATGCAAATACCCTTAAAACTTTTGCTCGATGTAGAGTCAGTCAGAAAGCTTACCCTTCAGAAGGTCAAATTCCTGAAAGAAGAAATGCTTCTTTATTTTAAAATTGCATAAAATATCACACAAAAAGTCATGGCTGCTAAATTGCAAAGAAAAGAAAAACTGTGAGGTAGATTTTTCAATTTTTGAAGGAAGTATAATTTGGAGAAAGTAATTAAGATTATATGTCTGTAATGAACACAATGGCTACCTTGGAAAGACCTGTCCCACCCCCATGTTTTGTTTTTCTTTCTGAGCAAGATGTTAAATGCCCATCTTCCTAGGAATGATGTAACAACATAATTATTAACTGATTCTCAGTCTGCATCAGCCTAAATGTTTAGGCTGATGCAGACTGAGAATTTGAATTGTTATTTGAATTGTTATTTGAATATTAAATATGACAGCAGAAACTATTTTCAGTGAATGAGGGTCCTTGAAGCTAAACAGCAGTAGAACTGCCACTGAATAAAATCTTTTGAAATCTTTCTGTTGACTTCAGATGTTTATATTCTGGGTTTTAGGTAAGGAGATAAGTTTTACTAAGAATGAAGAGGGAGAAAAGTAAAATACTGAGATACTTCTATGCAGTTTTTCACTGGGAGGGTGCAGGGAGAGTGTATTTCTTGTTAAGTTATTCAGTAGCTGAAAATTCTGTACCTGAATATTTCACCCCTACTCTAGAAGAGAAATGTTAGACTCAGTCAAGAAAGTGAATTCAGACTTAAAAAAAAACTTTGTGTGTTTTTTCTCCAAGATATTTTAAGCACAGAGAAGAGAGCAAATACAAGTGGTCTGCTAGGATTCATTCTTCCTATATGTTTTTTTAGGTTTTTGTGAATTATTTTAGCGTATTTTTTGAAACAACACACATTTTTGTCTGGCTTGAAATGCAAGCTATTGAGTTGTGAACAGGACAGAATTCTGGCATCATTTAGTGCAATAAAAATTGAAAGGATAAGAACACCAGGTAACAAGCAAAAGTGACATTTTTTCAGTTCAATGGTTGCTATTAAATAAATTACAGCAGGATCATGGTAGATTATGGAAGTAATTTAGAAGTATAGAAGGAAATGTGTCACTGGAAATAATAATTTTGTCATTCATATAAGGAAATAAAAAAATGTTAGTGAAGAAATTAAAAAGAAACTTCAACTCTCTCAGAGTTTTAGGTAAAATAATAACTGTATAATAACCATAATACAATTACACAGTTCTGTGTCTAGAAGTTACTTCAAGTGTTAGTGAGATTGTTTTAAGTGGAAGGGGGAAAAAGGAAAGTTGTTACTAACTTGGCAGTAGTGGCCATCCAACTGATTTATTTCTCCTGTTAAAAATACCTGAATTTTGTTGTTGGATGTATAAAAGCCTACACCTCAGTACTGTATTTGCAGTGATCGACATGTTGGAAAAACCTTCTCCAAATCATCCTCCTTCACAGACTATGTCAGACGGTCTCTGCAAAAGCTGGAACTGGATGATTCAAAGGTGAGTCACTAATTAGTGACTATATGAAATTGTTATATCCATATAATTTCTTAAGTCAGCACCACAATGCAGTGTTTGAGCCATTGAGTTGATTTATGTCATATATTGCTGTATGAACATTATATTTGAAGACTTAATACCTTTAAATTAGTAAATGTTAAGGAAACAAATGAAGATTTTAAATCGCTTTGTTAGAGAAAAAGAAGTAAATATAGAGATTTAAAATAATTTTGAGATTTTATTTATGTTCTTGAGTATCTTGTCTTATTCTTAGTTCTACAACTGCTCAATTGGTCAACAGATGGCAACATAGCATTAGGCATGGAATATGACTGTGTGAAGATCACAACCATGTTATGACAACAAGTTGTGCAAAGGGGACACTAGAGAGTACTAGACAGATTGTTAACAAATTAAGTACAATCAAAGGAAAAATGGGAGTGGCAAGCATGTAAAATATTTAAGGTAAATGTTGTTGCAGTCTCTGGTAATGTTTAAAACCTGTAGTCAAAATGTCAAATCACTTAAAATTTGCCAGGCACATCAAAGCATGAGCTAGGAGAAACAGGCAAAACCAAATAGGCAAGTAAATTCAAATGACATTGGAATCATCTTGACAGCATTAAGAAAAGGACTTATGCCTGACGTGTGGTGTATTTTAAAAAGATTCTAGTTAATTCTGTAGTTAGCAAATCACAACTAGAGAATGTAGTTACCTGTTTGCTTTTCTGTATGAATAGGTACTAACAAGATGCGTTCACCCCAGTAGAAATAAAATTATGTCTTTCTTCATGTGTGTACAGTCACCCAAAAGCAATAGTGGGCTGTTTGTGTAATAATCAGTTCGCAAGGTCAATGATTGAACTCTGCTAGTGCAGATTTGTTCACTGTTTTCTTTAAAACCAGTAAGCATAGAAAGTTTGTGTCAAGAGGTCTGATTTTAGATATGTTGCCTTTTGCTAAGAAGGGTCTGGACAAATGCAAGTTGCCCTGAGACAAAGATGTCTGTCAACACTACTTCAAGCTGCACATTTATGTGGTTGCTAAAGACCTGATTCAAATAAATGCTTACTTTTGCTCATGTTTCTCCTCATTTTATGTGCAGCTGGCTGCATACTGAAGACTGGGTTTTATGCTGATGTAAACAATATTATTTTTTATTTCCAGCTATATTGAAATCTGCAGCAGCACAAAACCAGTGCTATTTTGATACTACTGAGAGGAAAGTTGTTATTGCTCCCTTAACACTGGTTCTGACCCTGCAGTTTTCATGGTGGAGTCAGCACTGTATCTACACAATATTGGAGAATGTGTTAAATGCCTCTCTTCAGAAAAAAAAAAAACTTGCATAGCTAGAAACATGATGAAGCCTAAACATTTGCTCTGAAAGACAACAAAATCAAAGAGAAATTTATGTGGAATTTGAGTTTTTAGCTCTATTTAGAAATGAACAAAAGAGCAGCTGTACTGCACAGACCAAATGTGTACTTTGGCAGTGGACAAAAACCAATGCATTGGGAAGAATATAAGGTGGGAGCAGGCATATATGAAGCACACTTTCAAAATAATTAAAAATGTCCTTGTCATTCACCAAAAAAAAGGGAGGCAATCATTTTCTTAATGCATAAATATATTTAGATTATATTTAAAAAGTAGCTAAAACTTAGTTACATTGTGTAATACAACCAGAGAACTATGAGAAAAAATTGTTTCCATATGAGTCTCTGTTTCACATGTGCAAAGATATTTCCTAAAATACAGAAGTCAAGAAGCTGTGAGTCTCCAGTCTTTTTCTCGGCTTATCAGAATATTAAACAGAATTTCATCTCTGTATGATAATAAAAGTACTGGAAAGGAAAACAGAGGAGTAGAGGCAGTGTTTCTAGGAGTCCCTGCTTTGGTGGCTTGTCAGGTATGGTAAAATCTTACATGGTTTTTATCACTGAAGCTGAATCTGTACTGTGGGATGTAAACATTCTTCTAAACTTAATGGTTCTTGATAAGCCTCACAGCTGCTTCCTTTATACACACCAATACCTCTGTTTCTGATCAAAAGGTAGCCCTGGGGCAATCCAGTATTTTCCAGTTTGGACAATTGTGGAGGCAGGATAAAGAGTGCAAGTATATAGAACACATAACCTGCCTTGATACTCATTTTTGTAAGTTTGTGCCTTTTGCTAAATATGAAGACTCACCAGGTAGAATTATCCAAATACTAAGGGTTTTTTGGCTGTTGATTTTAAGTAAAGATAAGTTCTTGAATCCTGCAAATAATTCATGTGAAGAAACCCCTCTGTGTCTTTCCTTTGTGAAATAGATATGAAGTTTTTGCTTATGTGAAGCAAGAATTAGACTCTTCATGAAAAGAGTCTCAGTCAGAAATGAGTTAGAGTGAGACAACATAGTAAAACAGTTTCTCTACCCAAAAAAGGGCATTTATCAATAACGTAGCACCATTCATTGTTAAGAATTACTGTTCAAGGACTGAAGTTTCCTGTTAAGTGAGCCAAAATAATTTCCTTCATTCATGGTGTTTCTTTTTTAGTGTGGGAGAGCCTGTCAATTAAACACGTAGATGCAAATGAAATCCTTTTTTCTGACTTGGTACAGGACCATTCCCTTCACACATCTCTTCACCTCAGTAGTAAAGATGAGGTATAAACCATGACTACTGAATTTCTGACAAAACATTCTCATTCTGTGAGGGCAGGGAATGGTCTTGGAGTGTGAGCATGCTGCTTCACAGGTATGGTTATATTGCTGATAGCTTCAGAATTAATGGAATTGCTCTCTGGGCCATGGATCATAAAATCATAGAAGGGATGTTAATTATCATCTAGTTCCAACCCCCCTACTGTGGGCAGGGACGCCTTTCACTAGGCCACGTGTCTGAAAGCCCCATCCAGCCTGGCTTTGAACATTGCCAGGGATGGGGCATCCACAGCTTCTCTGCACAACCTCTGCCATGTCTCACCATCCCCATAGTGAAGAATTTCTTTCTTACATAATCTAAACCTCATTCATTTTAAAGGCATTTCTCCTTGTCCTGTCACTACATGCCTTTGTGAAAAGTCCCTCTCCACTTCTCTTGTAGGTCCCCTTTAGGTGCTTTAAGGTCTCCTTGGAGCCTTCATTTCTCCAGGCTGCACAGCCCCAACACTCTTAGCCTGCTGGCCACAACTCTTTTAGTGCAGCCATTCAGTGAATTCCTTATCCACCCAGTGGTCTCCAGTTTAGAGACACTAAATGTCATGTGGGATAATGGGAAATGTTTTGCACAAGTCCAGGTAATGATGTCAGTTTCTCTTTCCTTATCTACAAATGCTGTAATCCCTTCATAGAAGGCCATCAGATTTGAAGGCACAATTTGCCATCAATGACCATGTTGGCTGTCACCAGTCACCTCTTTATTTCCTCTGTGTCGTAGCATAGTTTTCAGGAGGATCTGAGGCATGATCTTAGGCATCGAGGTGAGAGTGACTGACCCAATCCCAGGCCTTCAGTTTTTTTCCTTTTTGAAAATGAGTTATGGATTATGTTCCCCTTTTTCCATGGGAACTTCACTAGGCTGACATGACTTCTCAAATATGCTGGATAGTGTCTTAGCAACTTCATCTGCCACTTCCTTCAGGACCTACAGATGTATATTTCATCAGGTCCTATGGACTTGTGCATCTTCACATTCCTAAGATGTTCTTGAGCCTGATCTTCTCCTACAGTGAGCAGTTCTTCATTTAATCAGTCCCTTCCTTTTTCTTCTGAAACTCAGGTGCTCTGGCTGAACCTCTTGCTGGTGAAGACTCAGTCAAAAAAAGTTGTTATCTCAGCATTCTCTGTGAGCTGTGTAACCAGTCTCCTGTTCTGGAGAGTGTGCACATATGCCTATAAAAGCTTTACTTGTTGCTCTTGATGTCAGTCAAGTTTAATTCCATGAGATCTTTATCTTTCCTGACCTGATCCCTGGATGGTTGGACAATATCTCTGTGTTCCTCCCTGGCTACGTGCTCTTGCTTCCACTCTTGATAGCATTCCCTTTTGTTCTTTAGTTTGGCTAAAAGATCATTGTTCCTCCCTGCTGACCTCATGGTATTTTGCCTGACTTCCTCTTTAAGCTTGGAGTATTAACCAGCTTTCGTGGGCCTCTTTTCCTTCCCGGGCTTTATGCCATGGTACTGTGTCAAGCTGATCGCAGAAATCTGGTCTCCTGAAGTCCAGGATAGTGAGTTTACTGTGTGCTCTTCTTGCTGCCCCAAGGACCTTGAATTCCACCATTTCATGGTCGCTGCAGTCAGGGCTTCCCCTTGAGTTTCACATTCCCCACCAGGCATTCCTTATTGGTGGGAATTGAGAGCATTGGCTCACCTATCTCATAGGAAGGAAGTATTCATCAATGTGTTCCAGGAACCTTCTGGGTTGCTTATGCCCTGCTGTGTTGTCCCTCCAGCAGATACTGGTGTGGTTGAAGTGCCCCACAAGGACAAGGGCTTGTGGAAGTGAGGCTGCTCCTTTGTGCTTGTAGAGGGCCATATCTAGAGATGCCTGCACAGGGCTTCAGTAATTGGATACATACCAAAGCAGTATTTTGTTCCTGATTGTTTTCTTTGTCACAGTTCACTCTGTTCCGATAGACTCTGTGTTGTACAGACAGAGCATTAAGGGTCACATAGACTTTGGAGACATTCTTTCTATCCCAAGATTTCTTTTTCCTTTTGTTCACTGTTTTATCTAATTAATGTGAATGGGGAACTCTCTTTTGGGAGAATGGAGCATTCATCCCGGTCCTCTCTCCTAGAGTAGCTGGCCCCTCTGATACTTGTTAGCCTTTTTGCTTTCAAGTATCAAGAGCAACTCCTTCCTCTCCAGCTCAGAACATGTTTCAGCTGTTGGTAGCTGCTTTGCAAATGCATTTAAAATGAAGCCTCTTTATTAACAGATCTGATTGCTGCTTAAGGCAATAAGTGCTACAAATAGCATTGCCAAGACAAAAAGTCCTCATATTAGTATTTATGTATTTTTAGAGTTTTTAAGAAAGAAAACTCAAAACTCTTCAGGTTTCCTGATGTCCTGTTCTTATATTGGGGGAGATTAGCAAAAGATCTTTCATAGGGACTAGCTTAAGTTGATTAAATGAAGAAAGTGCTTACAAAGCTATGGCCTGGATATGTGTCTGACAGCCTTTGGAATCCATTGACTTGGTGCTTTTGCAAACTCCAGACTATTTAATTTTGAGTGTTAAAGCTAGTAGACAATACTGAAATCAGAATTTGTGAAAAAATACTTTTTTCCCAATAGTTGCTTATTTTTTATCAGACAAGTTTGGGGTTTTTTTTACATTTAATAAGTGGAGATGGGTTACTCTTAGCTTACTACAGACTGTCCTTGACTTGTAAATTCTCAGCAGTGACTCGTGGAATATCATGAAATGCAGTTTGCAAATGAAGGGAGATAACATGAAGCTTATTGTGTGGCTTAATTTTCTCTTCTTTTAAAAAGTGTTGGAAAGCTACTCACTTAAGACTGGGAAACTGTCAGTATTGGAATTGTATAGTACATTAAGACATGAGCTAACCTGAATATATGTAGCTGTACTGGGAACTAACAAGAATTTTTGCAAGAAATGGGGAAGAGAGGGACTTTAAACCTAAGATTTCTTATTATCTTAATGTCTACCCCACAGCCAGTATCAGTGTGGATATCTTGAATATCTGAAACTGGTTGGTCTTTGCTAAGAATATTTGTAATTTGGTATGTTTTATTGTGTTCAGCCATTGGGCAAACACGGAGCCAAAGACAAAACAGGGCTCTCCACTTTCCCCTGAATCCTGAAACAGCAATTAACTGAGACAGTCAAAGCAGTCAAGAAATGAAGGTACTACATGGATTTACACACTTAATGCATTTTACAATTGTTGAAGAGTTGACTTTCTTCACTGTTTTCTTGGACAGAAGGAATTCCATCTCACAGACTTCCTGTGTCCTTTGTTAGTTAGGGAAGTACTAAAGGATGGCTCAGGTAACACTTGCATAGCACTCTATAAAGTGTAGTGCTGATTTTAAGCATAACTGTTTTTCACATAGACAAAATATTATCCCAGTTATGGCACTGTAGCATTTTACTCTGAGAAGGAGTCCCAAGAGATGTGACTTGTATCTCAATTAGGTATAATTATAAATAATATAGATTCCATTCATTTGAAATGCATTTTAAACAAAGTTCTAAATAAACCTAAGTCTTTCAGTAATTTCATTATCCATTTTACATTATTTTACAGTATGTAGCATTATATTATTTTTAACTACCTTAGTCATGGAAAAGTCATAAAATTTTCTGTTAGGTATGTTCTCCCAAATGTTTTGAACTGATCTAAGACACTGCTCTGCTAGAAGGATTGCCTTACAGTTTTCTTGTACTCTCATTAGTGTTCCTGATAGTGCTGGTACAAGTAGAGAGAGGAAACATGGAATTGTGCAGTCAGTGCAGGAAGAAGCAGTCCCTTTGAGGTAGCAAAGAGGAATTGCATGTAACAGACTGTGGAATAGCATCCTTAGGCTGTCTCTTCTCTGGAGGATATGTGCAGCATTGAGCAGTAAAAGAGACTTTGATTCAGTGAAAATACTCTTAGTCTAGGAAAGGATACAGCGCTGAAAAAATCCTCTCTGCACGAACATGAAGTGTGGTATCAGTACTTGCCCCACACCTTGTGCCTGAATATCTTCTTTTCAGCCTATGCTCTATCAGCATGCCTGCAGTCCAAGGTGGGTGTGCTCAGGTGTGTGGTATCTCACATGCTTGCTCTCAGAGCTCTGTGACAGTCTCACTGCATGCACAACAGATCAGTCAGCCCTAAGGCTCATGTTTAGTGCCATCTCCACCATATGGTATTTATGGTATATATGCTATCCCTATATGGTGTTGTTACAACTAGGTCACTGGAGACCTCGTCTGGTTGTCCTGCTTGTTCTGGCTGTTGGAGTGACCACATAAAGCCACAAAGAAATCAGTTCCAAATAAAGCTTGCACCACATCACCATGCAAAGAGACGAGGTCCTTTTGTTGACAACCTGATAAAGACCAGGAGACATTGTAGCTCTGTCGGGGCGGAAATACTGGCCAAAATGAAATGAAGGTCACTTCAGTGTCAGTAACAAAAGCTAGATCTTTGAGTGCAGAGTCATTATTAAGATAAATGTATATATTTGAGTTTTTTCATGTTTATAGAATCAACATCAAAATGTAAGAAAAAAGTTCAATGCATGTATATGAAGAAATTTTTTTTGATACACAAATGAGTGACAACACAGAGAACAGTTGCTTGGACAACTTCAGTGGCTGAATGGGGCTTGCTTTGCATGTGGAAGTACAATTCTTCAAAAATGCCAAGAGTAAACTACTCCCATTTCACCTTAGAAGGAGAGCTGAAGTTTGTGTTAGGTACCAAAGGCAGGTGGAAAGCTGTTGCAGTTTCAGACAAAGCCAATGTTATCTGGATTTTAGTAGTTTCCCAATAAATTCACCACATGGCTAACTACCAGTTACCCTTTTCATGCCCTTCTCTACCAATGGTTATCAATGGACACTTTCTCTCTTTTCCAGCTGAGCTGTTGCATTGAATTGGTTTCCTCACCAAACTGTTATCTGAGGCACAGTTTGGAATAGTACCTAGTCTATGTCCATGACAGCGGGATGTGTTCAGTCAGAATGTGTGATAGGCAGGGAAGGAAGGGAAAAGCACATACTTGAGTACAGCAGTGTGCAAGAGACATTTTTGACCCACTTTTTATTTGCCAAACATTTCACAGCTTGTTTTCTTTTAATTTGAATGCTTCATCTTGAAAAATGGAGAACATAAAGGAAGCAAAAGCAGAAAGGTTCCAAGGTCACATTTTTCCAAATATAGATCTTTGTATTTTAATTCCAAATAGCCTGTAATTTCAAAAATCCATTATACTAAAACCCTATTAATACTCAGTTGAAATGAAAAGCTTATAGGGCAGAGGTTAAATAAACTATTTTGTTTATTTCATGACCAGTATATTTTAGTTGGTTTGACTGTTTAGAGGGGAAGAGAAAAACAAAAAGAACTCTAAAATATTTGTACAGCTTCACAGGAAATAAAATAGCAATAAGACCAAAAAATTCTTATTAGTCCACATTAGTACTTCTGGATAAGCTGCTCAAACTTGCCTTTGCAGTTGGGAGAATGTACTTTCTAAATTAAAAAAATATGACTGAAATACTACAAAAGTTTTTTCTGATCTCTTGTTTTAAAGCAGAGTTACAATTATGCATCATTCCTGAAAATAGTATTTGTCAGATCTTCTAAAAGCTTCTTGTGATTGAGACGGACAACCTTGCCAGTCCTTAATTAACCTCTAAGAGAAAATGTTTCTTCAAGTTTTTGGCTGACTGGTTTGTTTGGGGTATTTTTTGCTGCAATCCAAGCCCATTAGTTCTTGTCCTATCCACTACAGAAACAGTGAACAAACTGTTCCCTACTTCTTGGTGATAGCCCCGTAAAAACTGTTATTATCCCCACTCTCAATTTTGTCTCATTTAGCCCAATCAGTTCTAGTTCTCTGAGTCTTTCTTCATAGGTCATATTTTCTAGATCTCTGATCTATTTTCCCTCTCAGGACATTTTCAGACAGTTCATTTCTTTCTTTGAAATCTGATGCCCAAAAATGGATGCAGTATTCCAGCTAGAGCTTTTCCACTGCCAGAGTTGAAGGATTACTTCCTGCACTTTGCAGGCTGCTCTGCCATACATGTCACAGAATGGTGATTGTTTTTGATTTTTTTTGCAGTAGCACAACTGTGACTCTCACTCCACTTATGATCTGCTCTGTCTTCCAGACTGTCATTTGGTGCTCCCCATCCTGAACAGCTGATTATTTCTGCCTGAGCCTAGTCCCTTCTGCTTTTCTGCACAGCATTTCAAACTTCTTCTCTAAGCAATGCTCCAGTTTCTGAAAGTTATTTTAAGTTCTGGCAGTGCCTTCCTGTTGCACATTTGCAGACTTAGCTAATGTGGTTTCTATTCTATTGTCTGAATTCTTAATTAAAATATTGCATTCCATAATGGACCTCCAGTCAGCAGGTCGTTCCAGTTGCTCACAGACTCATTAAGAACCACTCTCTGATTGTGGTTGTTCAAACAGACTTTTTTGTACTTTATAGTGAAGCTTGTTTCCTAAATTTGCTTATGAAACTATTATGGGAAATGTTATCAAAAATCTTTTTGAAATCAAAAGATATGAGAACCAGTTGTTTTTGTCTGTAATGAATCCTTTTACCCTCCTTGCAAGTGAAGTAGACTGACTTGTGATTTATTCTTGATGAATTTGTGTTGATTCTTACTCATTTGCTCATCTTTCAGTGGTTTTAAATGCTTTATTTGTTCAATTTTTTCAGTGCATTGGATCTGAACTGTCTGTTCTATAATAAAAGACACATATCTGCTATCTGTCTGACATACTCTCTTTGAGAACTTCTCAGTGACAATGCGTAATAGTTCTGAGGTCACTTCAGTCCCTTCTTGGCTATCCCAGGATAAAGTTTATAATACTCACCTGATTTGAAAACTTACATATTTTTAAATGTTTCCTGGTTTGTTTCCCTATTTTAGACAAAGATTTTACTTCTTTGCAACTGTATTAGCCATGTGCTCTCAGATGATTCTTCTAACAAAATGTGCAAAAATTTATTAAACACTTCAGCTTTCCTGGTCTTTTGTCATAGAGTCATAGAATCATTTAGGCTGAAAAAGACTTTTAAGAGCAGCAATTCCAACTGTTAACTCAGCACTTTAAGTCCACCACTAAGCCATGTCCCTGAGTGCCACATCTCCATGTCTGTCAGAGCCATTACTTTTCTGCTAAGTTTGGACTCCTTCATTCCATAGCCATGACAGAACAGCCATACTGCAAAACTCCCAGTACTGCAGAAGTGCATCAGGCTCTTCCAGCTCTGCTCTTCCCAGCAGCCTCCATCAGCAATAATGCTGCAATCCTACTTCCCACTTCTTTGGCCAGCTCAAGTGTGTTGTTCAGTGTCCAGGACTGTGGCCAGCAGAGCAGACACATCATGACCTTCAAAAGCCAGGAGATGTGGTGGTCTGGCTGCCCTTTAGAGAACATGCTTTGTGAAGAGCTATCGTGGTCACAGCTGCAGCAGCTGCTCTGCTGCACTGGCCAGCAAGGGCTGAAAAGGCTTGGTCAAGTTCCTGGACTGTCTGTGTATCAAATTCAGCCCCAAATTGTGGCATTTACAGTCATAGCAGCAGTGCTGGCCACTCTCCACTTCACTGTGTAATTCTCATTTAAGAATGACTGGAGTTTTCTGAATAATGGATATATCTCAGTATTTCATGTCAGTGGAAAATGCTGTGTGAAGAACAGTTACTCTAAATAAGAACTGAGAAACTGCTATTGGAAAATTATTATAAATATTAGCAAAGTGCTAATTTCAAAAATTAAACACAGATTTCATTTTGTAGTGTGACAATATGTAATTTTAAAGTTCCCTTGAAAAAGTAACTACAATAACTCTGATATCTCTTTTTTTAATCCCTTGCAGCTCCCAGACAGCTGTATAATGGATTACTATGAAAAGTACAAGCACAGAATGAATGAGCTTGAAGCATTTAATATGGTAAAAGTTATGGGATTAATACTACTACCTTGCATATATATGTGCTAGTCTAGAACAAAGCCCTGTTAAGTTTTATGTGGAGGTGGACTGTCTCACTCTGTGGTATGCAATCTCAAAAAACAAAGCAGTTCCCCCTTCCATACTTTGGAGCATGTCCTGTTCCAGAACTATATTAGGTGTAAGTAAAGTAATAAAGTGAACACATGGTAGATTCTTTTTCAAGAGGGACTATTGCACTGGAAAATGGAATGTCAGTCTCCTTTTAAATCTAGACTGGTCTCCATGCAGTTATTTCATAAAAAACTCTTTTTATTGAAATTCATTATTTCCCTCTTTAAAATTGTTCTGCTACATTTAATATTATTTTCTTGTTGGACAATGTCTGAGAAACAACTAAATAACATAGTTCCCTGACTTTATGGCATTCCATGTGTTTTTGATCTTTAATACAATCTGTTTTGAAGATGTCCATACCATAGGGAGAACTAGCAAGGTGACATTTATACAACAGAACCCCTAAAAAATGATTGACCTTCCTGGAATTGTTGTGAGGAAATGTAGCCATTTGGAAGTGTATTGCCTGTCTTTCCCAAAGGGATTATAGCATCTAATCTTTCTTTCAGTTGAAGGTTGTTCTGGCTCCTTGCATAGAAGTTTTGATACTTCTGGATCGTCTTTGCTACCTCAAGGAGCAGGTATTTTTGCATTCTCTTTTATGATACCTAAAGGCTACATCACAGAAATGAAGCTATTTCAGTCAATTTATTACTGTGCAGATGAAAAGTCTCTGTTGCAGAATTATTATTCTCATCATATTTGGAAAAGTATAAGTATTCATTCCAGTTAGTATAAACATATGCCCAGCAGATGTTTTTATTTTCAACAAAGCAGCAACAGTAAAGTTTATGCTCTTTTAATTGTATGGTAATTACTAGTCAATAGATAGTAAAAAATAAATTAATCAAAGATGCATCAAATCTCATTTTATACACCATAATGCGACATTTAATACTTTGAAATTTTTGGAAATGCTAAACAAATATTGTGCTGTTAATACTCGAGCTTTCAATTAATGTGCTTTGGAACATATTCAAAAAAAAATTTGAATTAGATCCAAAATGTTTATGACTTTTTTTTACTGTTTCTTAATTAAGATCAATAATGAGAGAGAGTGCACTTCTAACTGTATGGGTCAGCTGAGGTACATTTGACTAACATACAGCCTGGATATATTTTACAAGTATAGATCTGGGATATAATAAGCCAATGCTACTACATTTATTCCATGATGACTTCCATTATTACACTGTTTCTTCTAACACTGATTTGGAGCTTAGCCTGCTTAACTTGAAAGCACTGGTGGTACTTTTTCTGCACCAGTAAACATTTTTCACACAACTAATAATTTCCTAAGAGGAAATGGTAGCATCTTCCAGCTTCTGTTCTGGGCCATGGTCAAAGTGAAATTTTAAAATAAAGTTTAAACTCATTCATATGAATAGCTGTGTTTTTCCCCTATAAACCTTTCATTTTAACAACTCCATTTTATCATAAGTGAAAACTCACTTTATTCTCTGTCACGGTGCACTTGGAACAACTGAATTGTAGTAAATGTATGCCTTTGTTCTAACAGGTATTTTTACAGAGAGGCAATTTGAAATAGTTAAATAATGATGTATTTTCCCAAATGCCAACCAGTTAAAAATTGCATAGAAATATGTATGATTTCCAAGGTGGGAGATCAAACTTGATGCATATAGCACTAATTCACCTTTTCTAAATGTAATTTATGCATGGATTTAATCTTGTACTGAATGATTCACAAAATGTGTTTAGGAAGAAAAATAAAAGTTATAAAAGCCAAATGCAGCATGATGACCAGATCCAGCCAGCCTGATTCATTTGAAAAGTCAATTAATTAGCTTCAGTAGTAGAATGTACAACATAAAATGAGTATGACATGATCCTTAATTTCTTTGCTCTAGTTCAACCAAAAAGCAAAGCTTTATTGATTAAGCAGGTGGGAAGCTATCACTTGATAGCACCAGAAATAATTAAATTACTTTAAAATTGATCCTGTTATGGGCGTCCTTTTTTCACAACAAACTTTCCCCCCATTTTCTTATTATATAATTGGTTTTCCTGCTTTGCATTAGGATAATTCTATTTGTTTTCAAATTTGTATTTCAAAATGTGGACTTATTACAATATTTTAGCTTATAAGTCAAACAAATTTTTATGCACTTCAATCATATGTCATTTTCAGGAAAACATTGCCTGGTCTGGACTTGTGAAGTTATTTGATCCTGTGAAGTCCCCGAGATGCTATGCAGTTATTGCTCTGAAGAACCAGTCTTGTTCTTAAGTGGAAGCAAATTGCAAAGAGATTGGAAATTCTGAATTGATAGTGCTGTTTCCTCCCTTTTATTCTGTTATTTTTTATTGATTCCTCAAGTACAATGTTTGTTTTTCAGATGCAAAAGAAAAAAGTGTAATGCTTCTTTGAATCTTCAGAAATAAATATCTCCTTTATAAATATGATTGCTTCCTTATGTAATTTATTAATGTTGAACATCTGACTTAGTTAAAAATGTTACATTATAAGTGTGATTATTATTCTAAATAGCATTTATATTTCTTCTTTTTAAGGTATTATGCTTGTGTATCCTTTCTCTTGATACTTCTAAACTCAACCTCAATTTTTACCTGTAGCTGGTATCAGCAGTCTCAGACTAGGCTCAATTTTTCTTTTCTGGATTCAGATGATGCAGAGTACATACAGAAAAAAACCCTGTGTTGTAAACAAGAGGCTTGTAGGCACTCAGTTTGTGGTAATTAGGAGTGGGGCTGGGGCCCAGCCCCATCCCCAATGGGCTAGAGCTGTGAAAAGCAGCTGAGCAGCATTGAAGGCAGTGAGCCATGGAGTGCCCAGGGGCACTGACCAACCACCAAAGGGAACAGAGGGCACATGGATGCAGTGCATCAACAGGAGGGGATAAAAGGTTGGGCTAAAGAACAAGAAGGGTGGATGTTTGCTGCCTTTTGAAGTGATGTCAGTCTGTATGGGCAGATGCCTGAAGCCTTCTGATAGGGTATGGTGCTGCTCTGTATGGGTGAGTGCTTAAAGCCCTTTCAAATTGTATGAGGGTACTCTGTGTATTGTGGCCATCTCAACTGTGGCATGTGCTGTGCCATATGCTGTGGTAGAGGCTCATAGGCTAAGTAGGATCTTTGTACAGCATCTTCTTCAGGTCACCAGGACCAGCATATTTATAGAACAGCCTGGAAGAGCCTAAGTAGTGGCTACCTGCAGAGGACAGTTTTATATCAACCCCTTCTTCATTCAGGCATTTTCCTGGCATGCACTTGCTTGCCTGTCATTCTGAAAGTAAAATATGTGTGCTCTAATCCTGTGGGAGATTTCCCAGTGCTTAAGAATCGGCTGCCCTGCTGGGGTTCAGTCTGTAATCTTGGGGTTGTATTGGAAAGCTATTATCTGGCCCAAATCTGTTGGATATAAACACTTTGGTACCCAAATGAATTAAAACTTCTCAGGCAGTTTCTTTTTAGCTGTGCTGTGTTCATGAGTGGGAAATTTATTTGTTGATGCATTTATCTCAATGGGTTGCCTAATTAAACTTGCAGATTTTCCGTCAATTAAAAAAGAAAAAAGTTTGTTTTCCAAGTCCTAGTGCTTTTATTAGAATTTTCCAGCATATATAAAATATAATTAACTACTAGTCCACAGATAAAAAGGACAATAAATCAATAATAAAATACAGCATTAAAGAAAAAAAAGGGGAGAAAGAAGGAAAGAGGAGGATACACATGGAAGAATAAGAATAACAAAAATATTTTTTGTGTTTAGGAAGAAAGAATAACAAAAATATTTTTATATTAATTGTAAAAATATTTTTATATTAATTGTATCATGACAGTAATTAGACTGAGACTGAGATGTGGAATGGCTTTTACTTTGATGCACTTTGTGGAATATTATGAGAGCCTGTGGACATGACCACTCAAGAATAGAGAAGTAAGGTAATTTTCTAACAAGTCAGATCTTTCTTGATGTATTCGTTCACTTGGAAGAAATATTTTGTTTTTATGTCTGTCTAAAATCGCTGCTATCTGTTTTAGAACTCCAGTCCTTAAGTCTATGGTTCCAGTATGAGTTTCTGATATTTGTTTGGTCTTAGTATTTTCAATCCTTAGAGCTGCTGAACATCTTCAGTGCCCTAAGAAATTAATAGAAGCTGCAGGTCTGGAGCAGTAGAGCTAAGAGAAAGTGAGGGCTTCCATATATGCTACCTTTTGTTATACAGAGAGTACTGAGGAAACTAACAAGCTGCTGAATTTTTTTCCCAGGAGAGGAATCAAAAGAAAAAAATCGTTTCCTAACCTCTAAACATCTGGAAGGAAAAAACCAATATTATCTGATATAAAAAGGCACTGTAAAGTACATGATGTTAAAAAGAAAAAAGGTGAACAAAAATCCTAGAAAAATAGGTTTTGTTATATTATGTTCTGCTAAGACATGATGACTAATTGTTACTGAAGTGTTACAGTGTTGTCATCCCTATCTTACGTGCTGTTGGAAAAATATACTTGGGGAAGAAATTGCCTTTTTTCTGTTATGAGTTTGTTCTTCTTTTTCAGACCAAATTCTAAAAACTGGGCATATATGATGTTTAAACAAAGCAAGCACAATTTCCCACTGAAAACAAGGGCTTGAAGGTACCTTTTTATGGTCCAAAAATATTCATTTGAGTGAGCCCTGTCTGGTTTAACCTGAACACAGTTGAAGTTGCAAAGGGTATACAGACTAGTGTTAATTTTATGTGATATGTGTGTAATGCTAGGTAAATTCAAAGTTGAATTTTTATTACTATCTTAAGAGAACATTTGCAACAGTTTAGAAAAACAAGCACATCTCTAGGATTAGCACAAGTGCTTGTCTACTGTTTTAAAAGGGTCTGAATAAATTTGCATTCCCTCCCCCAGCAACTTCTCAGGCTCTTTCAGTACTTTTCGTGCACTTTGTAGTCTATGCAGGCAAAAACAGGCAATGTGCTTTTAGAATAATAACTATCAAGAGGTTTATATGATGAGTGTGGATTCAAGCAAAGTCAGTTGCTGTCTGCTCTCAAAGCTGTTTCAAAGCTCTGGGTGCCTGAATACCTATGAGTTATTGTTTACACAGTTGAAAAATCCCTGACAGTAATCAAGATGAATAAAACCACTTTTCTTCATGGTTATTGCCAGAAGTTCTCTCATAAAGTAAACTGTATCCTAAATATGATGAGGTCTTTTGATAGGAAAGAATCTCCATTTTCTTTCAGTGTGACAGACCATTATCTTGCTGTGCTCCCTTAGGAACAGAGGATATACCTGCTTTCCATCAGGTGTTTGCCTGATTCTGTTTGTGGCACAGCAGTGCATTCCCTAACAGATTCAGAGTGTTTTATTTATCTTTCTTAAGGTTCAAACCTGTTCTTAGATGGAGGAATAAGAGTATGTGCAGGGTATGTGGGCAACATTATTATTTAAGAGATCAGCATAGCCCTAAAATCTCCAAGCCCGCTTTTGTGACTAATTGGGCAGGTGGAGTGGGGTTCCACTGGGGCTGGTGCTGTTTAACATCCTTGTTGGAGACATGGACAGTGGGATGGAGTGCATCTCAGCAAGTTTGCAGATGACACCAAGCTGTGTGGTGTGGTCAGTGTGCTGGAGGGAAGGGATGCTCTCCAGAGGGACCTGGATAGGCTTGAGAGATGGGCCTGCAAGAACCTCATGAAGCTTAACAAGGCCAACTGGAAGGTCCTGTACCTGATTTGGGGCAATCCCAAACACAAACACAGGCTGGGCAGAGAATGGACTGCGATGAGCCCTGGGGAGAAGGACAAGGGGGAATGGTCTCAAGCTGAAGGAGGGTAGGTTTAGAATAGATGTTAGGAAAAAATGATGAGGCAATGGAACAGTTGCCAGAGAGGTTATGGACTCCTCATTCCAGGGGGTGTTCAAGCTCAAGTTGGATAGGGCTCTAAGACCTGGTCTAGTAGAGGGTGTCCCTGCCTGTGTCAGGGGGGTTGAAACTAGATGGTCTTCATGGTCCCTTCCAACTCACCCCATTCTGTGATTCTAGGTCTGATTTCTCACTTCTAACATCACACCACAAAAAATTTTGTGCTGTTTTAATTTCTGGGATTTTAGTTTCAAGGGTTTTTTTCTGATTGAATATTAGGTATATTTTGTGGTAAGTTATCTTCTTCATTGACATTATTCATTACTGTTTAAGTGCTTAATATCTGTTCAGAGTTAACATGCTTTTGCTGTGTCTTGATGGACTTAAAATCTTGAGACTCCGTGTCCTGTGATGGCATAATATCTGCACAGGGGAAGCATGCTAAATATATTTGGCTTTGTGGCAGCAATATGTCTTTTAAATGACTGGAGTACTTATTGGTTTATGTTTACTTCTTTCCTAAAAACTATCCTAAGTGTGTCTTTATATTGCCAAATATCACTGGTACTAAGGGCAAGTGGTAAAACAGGCCCAGCACCAAGGAAGTCCTCCTTTCTTATGTGTGAACTGGCCAACTTAGTGTGGTGCTTCAGACTTTCCTTTCCCAGGGAAGTAACTGAATATCCATCATTGTTAGCATCTTACATCTCTTTATCTCATGCATTTTAGCATTCTCACTGATATTTCTTCTCCTTCTTCCTGATGTGTAGCCTAGTGTACTGAAAAGAGGGGAATTTGTGCTAGGCTGTGGGCCATGAAGAATTTTCAGTATTTGTAAGCAAATCAGGACTGAGGTACAGTTATCCAGACACTTAAACCAGCCACCTAACGTTTAAAACTGTGACTTTAGCTCCCTAAGTTTCTGAAATCCATTCAAAATTTGAATTCCAAAATCCTGCCAGATGGGAGCATGGCCTAATTCTCTGGGAATCCAGCTGCAGTTCTCTCCCTATCTGAAATAACCAACTCAGATTGGTGGGTATCCTGTATCTCCAGGCAGCTGCTGAATAAGATGGTTTCTTTGAATTTGCTTATCCCTGCTTGTTATCTCTGTCAATGTTGTATTTCAGTGTACTTTGAGATAGACTAAAATCCTTCTGAGATTTAGGATGCCTCAGAGAAGCTAAACCACAGTTACTCTTCTTGTTGCTTTCTGCCTTAAATTAATTCTTGATGATCAGAAAGATTAGTAAGCACCAGACATCCTGAGAGGCATAGGCTATTAAAAATTACTGTGCACAATATCTTCTCTTCACAAGTCTTTCTCAATTCAAGAGCGCAAAAGCATTTTCTTCACAGGAATTCCAAAGCACATTATCATGAAACTCAGACATCTAAGGAAACCCACCAACATAATGAAGATTGGCCTCGAACTGTTAAAACATGCTGTTGTTCCCCAGTCTTCCCAGTATAAACCTACATTCTCTTCAAGGCTGTTTGCAATGTCTGTGTCAAACTGGAAACAAATAGACACTTGTCTCACATTCACAGTGATGCTGTTCATTAAATCAGCAAGAGAATGACATTTTAGTCTCTGCTTTATGCTAAAAGGCAACAGAATCCTTAGAATAGGTATGCCAAACATTCAAAGATTTCTTCTGATACCATTATTGAAATCCTTTGAACAGATGTTTTCAGACAGTTCAGTCTGTTTCTTACTTCAGTCACTACTGACTGTCATCAGCCAGTCTACAGTGTCTTGTGGTTTATGTTCCACAGGTGGACCTTTCTCAGAATACACTTGTCCAAACAGTAAATTGTTTCAACTATTTGCTAGGAGTGGTAGCTCCTCCTAGGTTTATTTATGGGTTTTATAGTAAATTTAAGTTGTTTTATCCAAATGGAATCCTGCTATATACCATAATTTTCTCAGAAATGTGCATTTGAAGTACACCAGAAAATAGTTTCTAGTTACCAATTAAGTGTAAAAGAAATTGCGATTGTACCGTGTGTGTTCTTGGGTAGGAAAGCACAGTATATGACAGGCTACATCATGAGGTGCACTGTTGGCCAGAATCTGATAATTCACAAATACAAAACACATAGACAGCATTACATGGAGAAAATATCTCAGATTTGCAGTTTTACCATACACTTTATGGTAACATAAAGTGAATTGCTGGTCTTTATAAACCATAGGAAGAAATGTAATTATGTTATTTAACTGGAATACAGGAAAACTGGAACTTTCAGTAAGTAAACAGGAGAGTCACATCTTAAATTGCCTTACAATTTAGGCACTTGCTGCAATTTTCTGGGGGGCAACCATCTGACATACTGTTTGCCCCAGGAAATCAAGCTGTTTTCTACATAACATTTATTTTATACCTGTTCTGTATTTCAAGTCTATGCTTGTTTTGGATTTTCTTTGTATAGTAGTTGATTATTAAATTATCTCTTTTTCAGTGTTTTGCAATTACAGTTACAGTGGTTATAAGGACTTTTTATTTCTTCTCATAGCGAACACATGCTAACAAGATACAATTATTTAATATCTTTGCTTAAGATTAACAAAGACTGTCCAAAAGCAAAATATCACTTCTGAATTTAGCTGCAGTTTATCTGTGGATTAACAAATTCTGCATGTGAAACCTGTGAAACTCTTATGTTTTCATTAGAGAATTCTCAGATTTATATAAGTCTTTCTTTTTGCATCTTGACCAGTATGAGCTTACTGATGTAGATAAAGATGTTGTCAGGGTAGCTGGTATTGGGTTTCACATGGAATTTATCAGGAAAATCAAGATGCACTAAATCTACTGAGCCAACAAATCAGATTGTTAGACTGAAGCTGAGATGGCCTTAACACACTGTCAAGTCTTTCATGACTCACTGATGAAAAGAGCAAAGCTGTCTGCTTACTGAATAACTGGGTAGTGTCTGGCACTGAAGGAGAAAATGCCAAAGCAGAAAGGAGCAGTGATCACCTCTCTCGATTATAGAGACCTTCAGAAACAAGAATTAAAATGTACAGTTGTAAATCCATGCTGTTTATTACACCTCCTATTCTTAGAGTAGTGAATAAAGACTGACAGCAGAAGCAACCATGCTGTTTCTCAACTATAAATCCTAAATTCACTTGTTAGTATTAGAAAGGCTAAAGTCATCAAAAGGACACACAGATGTTAAAAACTACAAGAAGAGCTGTACATTACTTGAATAAACGTGCCATTTGCTAAGCTTTTTATACTCTGAGGCATGGGCATCAATTCAAAGAACACAATTCACAAAATACTCAATGAGCAGCATATAAAACAAGTTATATCAGTTTTAAGTTCTCTGATGTTTATTGACAGACTATCATTAGCTAATACAAAAATGCTTTCATTTCACAGAAATTTTAGTTTTAATTTGAGAATATAAATAATGGTAGAGAGTCACATAGTAAAAATGCATATCATTAGGATTAAGGTCTAGACAAATTCTTGATTTAAGTAAAAGATGTCTGTCCAACAATGTAGTGAAGACCTGTGTTGTCTTTTGAGTCACTGGCTAATTTCTGTTGATTGCCATGGGAGCAGGCTTGGATACAAAAGCATGTGCTGAAGACAAACAGTGTGGATGATCAAATACCTTTCGTACAAGGACTGTTCCAAATTTACATTTCTGAAGGTGAAGAGATTGTGTACTCTTCCTTTATCCAGACATATTGGAGTTGAACAGTATAGAAATTATTGTGAATGCTGGTTCATCATTGAAATCTTCCTGACATATACTGAGAGAAGGCTTAAATGGCTTTTTGTTCTTTTGTTTTTATAATTTCAGATCATATGTTTGAATGCATCAAAACTCTCAGGATTTTCTCTTCTCTCACTAGTCCTTAACAATGAGGGCACTGGATACAGTAACAGAGTTAAATGGCACTTTTTGTTCCTGAGAACAACTGAAGTGTCACAGCCTGTACTTTGAATCCAATGGTATAATTCTCATGAACACCATTTAACTGATTCTGTGAACAAGAAAAGTAAGATTTAGCCTTAATTCTTAAAAAAAGCAACACTTGTCACAGTACTTTAACAGAATATTTTCATAGCAAGATTTTACTTTGTATTCACTTTTCATTTTCCCCTGTATTCACTAGTTAGCCACCTCTACCAGCCCTTTGTAGGCAGCACATCCCTAATTCATGAACCATGTGTTAAAGATAGGAATGTTAATAAATCTTTCTGCACGGCCCCAGAATTCAATAGAACCTATAAATGTTGACTGTCAGGCAAAAATTTTGATTGATTTTTATAATTCCATTTAGGATGTGTTTTAAGCATGGATTTCCATAGAAAACATTTTTAGAGGTGATTTTATTAAAATATTTTACAGCAGGACTTGAAATTTATGTAACTGGAGGTAGAATCTCAGTGGAGAATGAAAATATTATTTCAGGTTGTCTGTGGGGAAAAATTAATCCTGTTTGTTATGATTTAGCAACAGAAATTAATAAAGTATAAAAGGTATCACAATTATTCACTTCTAGTTTACTGAAATATTACATTTTCATATGTTGCTAATTTACTTGTCTTTGGTGAACTGCACCTAAGATTTTGGATGAGTAAATCTGGGAACATTCATCTTTTTATGCATTAGTGTTTTACAGTTCTGTTGAATGAAATAGAAGTGTATGATATGGTAAGCAATGTTGTGTTTCTCCATACAAAAAAAACTGCCAAAACAAATCTGAATACATGCAAGAGAAGATTACAGTTCACAGTAAGCATTTAGTTTCTTTATCAATTGGTCATCAGAAGTTAATGTCAGCTTAATTCAGTGCTTTTTAGCTAGTTAAGGTTTGAGACCAGCTTCACATTTTGATTGTCCATCTCAGGAAAGGGAAGATAAGATAGACTCACTTTACACCAGGTAAAACTGCTGTATTATTACCTTGTGTCCCAGAGACCACTTAAGCCTGTTAGTCTGGGATTCCCCAAATTCATTCTATGCTCTGCAGCATCACCAGTCTGTGGTGCAGTGCTGCCCTGCTATGGTTCTACTCCTGTATAGCCCAGGGGAGAAGCATGTGTATGTTCTGAGCATTATCTGGGTTTTTTTGACAGGATAAACAAGGAAGAAGGAAAAAGTTTTATTACTCCTCCCACCCACTGCTTGTGTTATGCCTTCAGGCACTTGGGGCTGTTTTCCCTTGCTGTCTTAAGAGTAGCAGTGAACAGCTCACACAGTTCTTGAGGGACAAGCATTGTTCCTGCATAGCTCTTCTGTGTTCTTGGTACATGGTGCCACCAAAGGCTGGATAATTCCCTTTGTGGAAGTCAACCTGATTTTACCTGTTATGTTCAGTCCTGGCAGAGAGCAGCCTTGTTAATGCAGTGGTGTGGGCAGTTAGGGAACTGATTCCTACAGGAAATAGGTGCAGGATTTACTTTCTCTTTTGGAAGTGTCACTGTGCTTTGCAGTGTGGTGGGGTGTGCTGTTCCAGGTTGTTCTGAGCATTTTTTATTGAACTGGAGTTCTTCCCTTAAACAGTGGAATCACAGGCTTGCCATTGATCATTGCAATACATCTTATCATTCCCAGGTTGCCTAGAGGACATTATTAAAGAGAAACAAACCAAAACCAGTTTTGTGTTCAGACAGGTGAATATTTTTATGTGTGATAAATCATAAATATCCCCCTTTGTTGGCAGAAGAGCATATACACTACATGCCTTATCACTACATTTGCATTTGGCAATCCTCTTAACAACAAAATGCTCTTCAAAGTGCTTTTCAAAAACTGACCTTCACTCTTTAAACATCTCCTCAGGGCAGCTATCATTTGTATTATAAATGTAGTTTTTATCTCTAATTTCTGTGGACTTCTTACCTGTTCTTTTTTTTTTTCCCCTTCAGTTGAGGGATAACGGAGTGTTAGAGAGAAGTACCATTTTCCAGTTGAAGTAAAAGTTTGTAACATATATTTTGGAATAATTGAAATAAGATTTCATACGGATAAGAAATGGGACTTTTTCTTTTTGTAAATACTGAAAAGGTCAGTTCCCACTGCAAAGTTTTAAGCTTAGAAAGTTACAATGTCAATATACAGTCAATATATGCAGTTTGTATGGCTTTCAAAAACAGTGATGTGCTGAGCAACATGAATTTCAGTGCTCTGCATTCCCAAAAACCTAAGGAAATTTAAGGAAATTATTCTAGACAGACAGTTTTATGTAACAAAAAATCCCTGATGTTTGTTATGAAAGCCAACTACAGACATATTAATATTTTTAAGGTTTTTTCTTTTTTTTGTTTTGTCTAACCAACATATCTTCTGTTGAAAGTGACTTTAGAAGTGTTTACACTCAATTTCTGAAAAATTGTGTATTTGTTTGTTGGCTTAAAATGCTAGGGTTTTTTACCTCTGCAATTTGTTGCTAAGTTGCCCTAAAAACCAGACAGGTAATAAATTACTTCCCGTAAAAAACAAGGATTCTTCAGTAAACCCTTCCAGAAGAATACTACAAAGCATTCTCATTTTTAAACTGAATGTCTCTTTTCCTTGTAAAAAGGATATTTTTCATCAAGTGTCTATTTCCTGCACAGAAGAACAGGAAAACATTTCAACAGACTGATTAATTTTTCACTTGGTTTATGTGAATTCTGATCCTAGATATAAAATACATTACCTACTTATATCTAATTTAAACCCTATTTGAAGAGCTAAAAAGCAGCCTGCAGGATTCCCCCCTGATTCTGTCTCTTTGTTCACTGTGATTTCTCCCTGATGTGAATTGTACTAACAGATCCTATTTATCTCTCATACTTGTTGCCTTAAAGGATACATTAATTTCTTCAGGGAATAAATTGACCTGCAAATGGTTCACAAATGGTATGTAACAATTATCTTCCACTGCTTTGCTTTCTGAATAATAAACTGGATAATTTTTGCCATAAAGCAAGATCTGTTTGTGCAGACATTGGTTCATCTGCTTACCCTCACAACTTCAGTCCAGTCTAGGTCATGAGGCACTGCATTGTAGTACAAATAAGTGGGAGATACCCTCCAGGATCATAAGATAGCAACAATGGCAAATTAAGTGTGGATTAACAGTGGTATATGAATTATGAACTATATTTCCTGCTACTAAAAGAGCATCTGATCAAAATTACTGCTTTTAACTACTCAGTGAAGAGCATTTACAAAAGTATTTATGGAACATGTACACCAAATAGGCACAAACAAAGCTAAAGAAATGCATTTTTAAAATAAATTAGGTAGTTAAAGAAAGTAAACATTTCTGAAACATATTTACCCCAGACTTTTCTGCAAGCTTAATATGGTGTGTGTAATATACACATTTAATATTCCTGTTTGTATGATGATCAAATTAAGTATGCTGTGAACCAATACTTGAGAATCTAGGAAGGAAATTCAGACATTTGATGCCAGAAAGAACAGTGCATGACAGCAGACTGAACACTGACAGAAAGTGCACAAAAAATAGCCAAATATGTAGCAAATCGGACATACCACAGGATGTTTTGGAAACACAGCAACAGCAACAATGGAAACTTTTTAGACTTTGTTTAGCTAAACCAGAAAACAAAAGCAAGAGTGATTGAATTAATTAATGAAAAGAAATATGTTGACCATTTGGAACATAGCAAATGTAAACCAAAAGAATTGAACAGAATATAAATTAGAATTGTTTCCAGTTAGTGTATCTATTTTTATACATTGTATGCTCAACAGACACAAAATTTTATAAATAATTGTCTCTAATGGGAATACTCAAAGCCAGCTTGGTGAGCATTAAAGATGTGAGGCTACACATTTGACTCAAATATGCTTGAATGTAACTATTTGATTTAGAAAAATTATCATGTGTGTACTGTCATGGTGTATAAATACACCCCTGGCAGCATCGTGCTTGAATGGCACAGAGTGATGCATTTCTGTAATTGGTTTTATTGTGTCTAGATCTGTCTTTCACAGTTTTTACAAATATTTCAGGGTTTGATGAAAGTTGCAAATTAGACAAAGCCATAGTCATGTTTCCACTGAGCTTTATCTTGTTTCTCTATTTTCATTTTCACTTTTGTTTTTTCAGTTCTGGACAAGAAAGTCACCTTACCTTTTTGTATTGTTTTAGCAAGTATTCTCACTGCTGTCTGTTGAATATGAAATGAGGTAGTACTGTCATGAAAGGAACATCTTCCCAATTTCAATCTGTTATGTCAATCATTAAAACAAATCTAAGCATTACATAGTAGCCCCAGGAGCTTTTAAATTCCCATTTCCCATTCCCTTATGCAAGCCTGTTTTAATGCTGCAGTGCTCAGGGAAGAAGCTGTGTTGAAAATCCTTGTTGGCTTTTCTTGGAATGTATTTCCTGCCTGCTTTTTTTCCTAACCATTCCTGTGACAAATCCAGTGTCTGAGCACACTTTTTTGTATTTATTTGGATTGAGTGAGTCTTTTTGCATTGTTCTCCTGCACTAACAGTGTGACATACTTAAGGAGTAGCAGCTTCTGCTCAGATCTGAACAAAGACTGCTTTATGGTATCATATCTGGCATTTGGAAGCCAGTATTATTAAAGGTGAGAGCAAAAAGTGTTATTTATTAGTTTAATGCATTTCCTGCTTTCTTAACTGCATGGTTCACCTCCAACACTTCTCACTGTTTGAGTGGGATAATACTTGTTAAATTGAAGAGATCCTTTGTAGCCACTTGACTCCAAGCATTTCAAGGAAAGCTGCCAAATGTGATTTCTTAGGGCTGTACCTTAATGCAAAAAACACTGGCAAGAGGAAGGAAGGGTTGGAGTTCACAAGCGACTTCCATGTACCAGGAAAGTCAGCTTTACCTTCTGAAGATTATACATGAAGTGTTGCATATTAGCGAGTTGTGGACAAAGACATCTGTGGCAATATTTTATAACTACTTTAGCAAGGATGCATAAGGATACAAGATTTAACCAGTTGCCAAGATGTCTATTATTTTTTTGGGAAACAGGGCTAAGTGGTTAAATTCCTCAGATCATATCCTTCCTCCAGTTATGTGGCTACTGAAAGGAGATTTTTTTGAACCTTATGAACGAGATTCATTATATGTAGTTCTTCGATATTGGCAGTAGTTCTGTGCATGCTCTTCTTCAAGAATTTATTCGTTTTCTTGAAATGTTTTTAGGTTTTGCTTTATTAGTATGACAGTTAATCACCAGCCAAATAATCAGCATTCCTACCAGTCCAGGATTTCTTGTATAGCCTAGGAAAAAAGTGAATTGATGGGGACAGTTCTCTGTGTGACCTGTATAATCATAACTTCCTCTACTCAGTGAAAAATATAAGGAATTTTCATGATATTTGTACCATTTTTATGGCATGTAGCAAGGACATCACTACATTTTCTCTTACAAGTAAGTATCAGCAATCCAGACTAGTCCTCATACATTTTTTTCCCAGGAAGTTATATTAAAGATTTTTTCTAATAAAAATGTTCTTTTTATTGTAGCAGGAGAAAAAAAAAAAAGGAGAAAATCAACCAACTTGCACAATATATTTTTTACCGTATAAACCAAATTTTGAATGTCAGTATCAAGCCTTCAAGGCATGAATTCTTAAAGCCACCACCCCACATTAACTAAGGAATGTTATAGTTATCTTAACAGTAAAATGCCTACATTTGCCAAGAAAATAAGCTTAAATTTTGTCTGCTAGGTTTCCCTTCTTTCAGATTTCACTCTTGGGTCTATGTAGACATAAACATGTGTCATATGCTTCTATATTTTTAAAGTCCTACCTGGACTTTAAAAGTCTTACTGGAAAAGAAAACTGAATTCCAAGTGTTGAACTATAGGTTACTCTTGGTTGACTGGAATTGGTTCATGTATGGTTTCAGGTTCCATAAGCCCCTCTGTTAACCTTTGACTTACTCCAGTTCAAGGCATTGTCCACACTGTAGATTCCTGAAAAGCTTGACAGAGGCTTATTGTGCAAACTCAGTATGGATTGTTTTCTCCTCAAGAAAACTCAGGTTATGTTGTACCACAGTAATTGCAGAAGGATGACAATGTCACCTTGCCAGGCTTCTGGCAATTTTTCAGTCTTCTAAGCTTGCAGACCTCAGAAATCCATTTAGCTCCCCACAGAATATAAATTTTAGCATTTGCATATGGATTTAGTTCACAACTGAATGTTTCCTGTTCAGTATTCTTTTTCCTCCAAACACAGGCAAAATCCCTGTGAAGGTTCAGAAAATCTGCAGATTTCTCTTCTGAGAATCAGGAGGAGAGATGCTACAGGGCCATGTAACAAGGGATGGAAAAAGTGACTTTTATACTGATGTGTACTGTAAATCACTGACTGTCACAGATAATCAGTTCTTCTGTGCTACCACTCCAGGCCTCCTATGTCTCTATAGGCACAGGGTTCCACATCTCCCATCCCATCTTTTGTAAGGTTATCTTCCAGCCCTGTTCACTGTAACTCCCAGCCCTTCAATGCACACAGTGATAAGCACAAAGCTGTCAGGAAGATAAGCATTAATATGGGATGAATGCTCACTTCAGCCTTTCCCGTTCAGCATTGTGTCTGTATCCTGCTTGCCACTTCACATTCACTCATCTGCATCCTCATCTCTCATTGAGTCCATTGCTTATGCATCCAAGGGCACTCAGGCTTCACTGCATTAGGATGTTTTTATGTAAAAATGATGACATGGAAGATGTTCAGTTGGCACAGAGCCAGCTCAGCTCTGGTAAAGCTTGATATCCAGTCTAATTGATAGGTGACCTCCACTCACTAGGATTAAAAGAGCTACATGATCCCTAGAGACCCCTTCCAGAGCCACGTCTTTGCATCTTTATCCCAGTGTATCATCTTCCACATTTTACTTTCCTTATCAAAGCTAGAAATAGCAATTCACACAATGTCAGGTTCCAAATCTTCCCAGTCCTCTAGTCAACCACTGAAGCCTTTTGTGAATTATGAAATAAGGTTAGTACTGGTACTCATAGTGACATCAAGAATATGTTCATAGGTGCTTCTTCCTAGATTTGATCCTAAGAATATTGAAATTCTTTTCCATGCCTATTTTGCAAATGACAGAATGAAGACAAATATAATAAACAGTGTTTTGCAGAAGAAACAAAGTGGAAATAGATGCTCTCCTACATGTCAGCTTGCTCACTTTTAGGACAATTACATTCACCTTTTCATGACTGGTCTTCTGAAGTAAAGTTGGTTAACCTGCAACATTCTCCCTGTCTACTTTGGAGACTTCATAGAATAAAACTACAATATAAAACTACAATATAAGTTACAGATGTATCTCACAGGAATAAAAAAAATCAGTAGTATTTAAAGAGCACTTTAATACCTGAGTTTGAAAATCAATTTAAATATATACTGACATCCATGAAATGTATATTTAAATTTGCATTCATATCCAAAGCTATTGTGATGATGTGGTTCTGGACTCTGAAACATGTAGGCAGGGAAAAAAATTACAGATTAGTGGTGAACTTATTAGCAAATGAAAAAATATTAAAGTTTATATTAAATATCAAGAATATTTGATTGTGTATCAAGAAAAATATATCATTGTGTATCAAGAAAAATACACTGCTACACATCTTCAGCTTTGACTGAAGCTCCTTTGTGTGAGTTGCTAAACTAGCAGGGAGCTACAGATTTCACAAACCCTCCAAAAGCTGCAGGGAATGCATTGTGCACTGCTGGGGCTCACTTTCTGTGTGTGCTGCCAGCTTACAACCTCAGGCACTGAGGTCATGCTCTGACTGCACACTGGAGTCAGGTTTAGAGTCCACCGTGCAAGATCAAAAACCACACAGTGCAAAGGCTGCATTAACACCCTGTTGAGTGCTCTTAATTTTACAGAACAGTATTTGTATGACTACACCTGATCTCCATCAATATATTACCAGTGATCTGGAAATGCATCGATCCAGTGTTAATGACTGGGAGATTACAACCTAAAGCAGACATTTGTCAAGCACTTTTATACTTATGCTTCCTAATGGATGCAGGATGCCAGAAAGGAAACTAAAAAACACAAGCAGCAGGACAGACAGAAAAGGCACACTCTGAAACTCACAGAAGTGGAGGAATGCTCTGCTTCATGTTGCATGAAATGGTAGACAGGTGTCCTTAATCACAGAATGAAAAGAGAAAATACAAGACCTTCGGACTTACAGAGGGTTGAAACACCTCAAATTATGGAGGCTGTTTCTGAATGGCAAATCACATTAGAAATCTGAAACAGAAAATACTAATTAATACGGGATCCAGCTTCAAATCTTTAAAAATTTACTTGGATTTTTACCTCGAAGTAGTGAAGGCAATTTTGACCCAGAAGATGCAAAAGAAGATTAACTGTTGCAATAAGGAAGAAATAAAGCGCGTGGAGATGAAAATCAGCATACATGGAACAGTTCCATGCATTGCAATAAACAACACAATTCCTGGCCTTCAGAAGAGAATGCAGACACTGTAAGTAATTACACCACATTTTAAGAGGTTTACTGGTGCCAGGAGAGAATGAAGAAACAGGAATTTTTAGTCGTCATTGAAACAGAAGATGAATTAACCACCAGTCCAAAACAAATGAAACATTTATCTGTTTTAAGCTGGACACAGGTGCACAAGCCTGTGCAGTCAGAAACCACAATATTATCACTGAAAAAAAGGCCAGAGTTAGTAGAAGGTAACAGTTGGAGTCAGGGTTAAATAGGTGTGATCTTTCACCTGTTAAGAAAGGAAAAAATTATGCGGGTAAAAATTATTTGGAAGCTTCACAATTTCGAAACCCCTTCCCCCCCCCCCCAAAAAAAAAAATTGTTCGTTTTTCAGAATTATCTTCTTGAGAAGAATTATTGTTGAAAGAAACAAAATACTGAGGAAGAGTTTAAGGATGCTCTCCAGTAGATAACATATTTCTCAAAGGAGTGCCTGCCAGGTCTGGCAGAACTGACAGTTCCCACTTCCAGCAAAGTTCTGCTTACTGTTAGGGATCCACACAGGATCTCTTAGCTGGCAGAAATAAGCCTGTGAGCAAGACCAGGAGCTTTGTGTTGTGCCAGACATTACCAAAGATATAGATCTAAAACCTCACCATTTAATTTGAGCATAAGGAACAGAAGCAAGGGATGAACATGGTAAAGCACATGGGCAGCCAGCCCCTTGCAAGGGAATGTCAGTCTCCTGTAGGTCCCAGAAGCATGTGTAGACCAGAGGAGGAGTCCACGGGGAATCAGAGGAGGAGCCTATTCCCACTCAGCCACGGCCAGAGCGTGCCCCTTTGCTCCATCACCCAAAAGCCCGAGCTTAAAAACATCGTGTTTGAGGTGGCTCTGCAAGAGCACATCTGAGAAATGAGTTAGAAATACATAATGACCCAGGCCTAAGGTCTCAGGATCCTGGGGCAAAACCTTTTGGATTGCCCATGGATACTGAAGAGAAGATGATTCATATGTATGAGACCAGAAACTTAAAACAGCTGTTGTCCTGGGACATTTCCAGGATATCTCAAACTATATCTGTTTATTGGCCATTCTAGTGAAAAGGGAGAGCTCAGGCCTGGGGAGAAGAGGGTCTGCAGAGCTTGTAGCTGTGTGTCTGCTTAGAGTTCTTCAACAAAGATGGCCTCATCCCTCCTTTCCTATTTGGAATAGGAATATTTGGAATGTTCCATGGCACCATGGTCCTCAGGATCCTGATCCCCTTCCCAGCACTGCCCCACCCTGCCCATGGCCACGTGAGCTCTGAGCCTGCAGCGTGTGCCCCAGCAGCATCGCTGCCCAGCTGCTCACACACTCCTGCCAGCAGGACCATGGCTCAGCCCAGCCCCATCCCCAGGGAGGGCCCAGTGCCCTGGGACAGGCTGTCCTTGGCTGGGACAGTGGGATGGGGCTGGTGCCCTGCTGCACCCAGGAGTCTGCCCCCACTGCACCCCAGCACGCCAAACAGCATCCAAAACCAGGATAAATGACAGAGCCCAGCACCTCTCCAGGGCTGCTTAGCCGGAGTTTTTCTTGAACCTGCATCCTCTAATTTCTGCCTATGAATAGAGACATGATCTCTAGTCTACTTGTGCTCTGCTGGTATCTTGCGGATAGGTGGGACAATATTTTGAAATTTTTTGCTGCGTTAACATGATTTTCAGTTATTGACTTTCAGTTTACTTTCAACTGGGTAAAAATAGTGGTAAGGAATTAAAACTTTAAGAAGCACTTTTATAACCAGAGCCATAATCTGTAGGCATGAGGACTTGGTTCATGGCTTGCTGCTCAGCTCGAAATGGTGCAGGAGCGAAAAGAGCTCTTGGCCAGGCTTCTTTAGTGCAAAACCAGAAAAGGAGTTGCTGAATAAAGGATCTCATTGAGAAACTGAAATGCATTTTAGCTGGTATCTGAGTGGCTGGACTTGAAGTTCCTTTTCCCCAGAGGCAATCCTGTTGGTATCACATCTGAATCTGTTGGTATCACATCTGAATTTTAGGGACTGAAATTTTAGGCACCCAGGAGATCTGGGTACTACTAAGTAGTACCATTAAGGGATGGCAAAATCAAGCATCTATAGGCATAGTAAACCATCTGCATCTCACCAGTGTGAAAAACTCCGCAGACAGGATTTACTTTCCTTAGTCTTTCTTATTATTTATACCTGTTCCCTTGTTCGTTGTAGAATTCCCAAAAAAAAAGGTCTACAGTTTTTCTTACAGAAAATTAGCAAGGACTACTGCAGGCTTTTAAAATATGAGTAGCAGGTGTTATTGTGTTATAATCACAGGTGTTATTGTGTTATAATCACATAATAACTTAGGCTGGAAGGGACCTCTGAGGGTCAGCCCCAAAGCAGGGCTAACTCCAAAGTCAGCCAAAAGTTAAGATGAAGAAGATGTAGCAGTCTCCATTTGTCATGTGAGTGGCCAGAACAAAGCAGGTGGTGGGGATACAGTCTAGCCTTCCTCACATCTCTTGGGCTGCTGAGATCACAACTGTAGCAAAAAGAGAAGGGAAAAGGGAGACAATTAAACACCTGTCTCTCCTGGCCATGTTCTGAAGGGATTTCTTGCTTCACCTGTGTGCTGTGCGGACTGCAGGAATTTCAGATGTGCTCTGAGAAGGTCTCCCAGACCAGTGCAACAGCCTTGGGCAGGGGCTCCCAATTCGATCCCTCCAGTCCTAAATTAGATGGAGCACCAGGTGCAGACAGCACGGCTTAGCCCTGCCAACAAGAAATACATGCGCACATGCCAAGAATAGGAGCTACAGATATCAATGGAAAGTCTGTGATGAAAACAAGAGTGCCTACAGAGTTTAAGCAAATCCAAGCTCTGTTAGCAGCTGTGCAGAGATTCACAGGATTATATTTTTGTACATTGGCACTTTCATGTGACCTAAATTTCACCTGGAACCGTGTCGTTTCTGGTGTCTGCATGCCACATTGTTTCTGGTTGTAAGAGCACAGCCCTGTGTTTATGCAGGTTTGTCTCTGTAGGTCATTAGCAACACTTGATCACTGCACTTTCCCTTCCAAATTCTATTTTCAAATTATAATTTACAGAATAAGTTCCTTACCTAATATATGTGGAATCACTTTTGTGAATGATGACAAAAAAAGACTGCTTTTTCTTATAAGTGTTAAATTGTTTGAGATTATGTTCTTCATTTCTCTTAATTATTTTATCATTGAAAAAAAAAAGATGAAAAAACGTCAGTTTTTATTGGAAAACCACTAGTTAAAGTCCTTTCAATTGCTTCTGCAAAGGAATTGTGTACTGCTTTCTATACCTCTAGCACCTGATTTGTGTGCCCAGAACACATGCTTCATTAGCCCCTTTCACAAGCTACGCATCTGCAGATCCAAATGTAATGCAAATCACTTTTTAATGGTCACATTGACTAGATAGGAAATGCTTTTGTTGGAGCTATGACTTGTAGTTAATTCAGCCAATTAGCATGTGATATAAGCACTTCTGAGAAGACAAAGCTCAAGAATAACTCTCGAAAAAAGGTGGAAGACTTTCATGCAGATAGAAATGCTGCAGAAGAGAAAGGGAATGAAGCAAGAGGAAGTTTAAAAATAAATTCTAAATGTATTCACTACTTTATCTAGTTTACAGCAGTCTCAGCTGATCTTCTATGAGAAACATATTTGTGGGGCTGAGAATCTACTTACTATGTCCGTGTAAGGAGATAAAAACAGACTTTTTACTCTGCAGAGATGATGGGCAATAACATTTCTGCTGAGATCTTGCTTATATCATGAAATTATCTGATTTACCAACTGCACTTTTGACTGCCTTCCAAAATAAGACTTTTCTGCTTAACACCAGAAGAGAGTCTCAGAGTCTGGCAGTGAGGGTAAGGACTGTCCTTTTCTCAGAGTAACAACGAAAAAGTCTCCTGAGCCTTTAAAATGGAAATGTATCCCATTCCTTCTAGCACTGTTTCTCAATGTAATGGGTAACAGTGAGATATTTTATAATTTAGCCACCCCAGAAATATGCAGTCTATACATGAAGTCTTAGGAATAAATTGCATTGGTCTCTCAGAAATTCTACTAAATTGGGTCCATATATGATTTGAAACACGCAATGACCAAGAGGTGTAAGTTATGATACATTCTTTTCAGTGTGCATGATACCTGGGTTTTATTTGCTGGGAATTTTCAATGCTTTTGAGAAACCTGGTTTTGCTCAATGTAAAATAACAAATCTTTTGCAGTCTTTCCTAAAACAGTTTGAATCTCGTTATTGTTTTGCCAGTTGCTTCTTCTTTTATATCCTGGAATGAAATATGATTCTCAAAGAAAGAAAAATCTGATTCTGTCAGATAAAGTAGAAGTTCATTAGGATGCTAAACTACTTAATTGCTATTAGTAGTTAATTTTTATGCCCTTCTAGTTAAATTAATAAGAGAAATAGTGTCAAATCAGTTGGCAGGCTTTTGAACAAAGGAAATGAGCTTCTATGCCTACATTGCGTTCTTATGCTTACATTGAAAATTTGCTAACTTCTGTTGCAAAATTTCAAACTAGAAAATTGATGGCTATCCAGTGTTCCCTCCCCCATGTAATTTTGTTGCATCCTTCCTCTTTTTCCCCTCTTTTTCTTCTTTCCACCCTGAATACTGTATAGCTTAATTAATTAATTAAAGCTTGCAATTGGCTTTATGAGACTGGACCTGACAGTCCCCAGCTGATACAGAATTTCATACAAATACAAGTGATTAATTGTGTGAGAGATATCTTTTGCAAGAGGGAAGCTTGGACAATTCTAGTTGTTCAGTCTTCATCTAAAAATGAAATAGACTCTGCTCTAGCTCTGTCATACACATAAAAGTGCCTTGCAAAGGCACTCCCTTATCTACTATGTTCCACAGTTGCTCCACAGCTTCCTTTCTGTTTTTTCTTATGAAGATGCTAGAATGGCCATCATCATTTGATCCATAATTTTACAGTGCTCAGTAGCAATGGCTAAAAGAATTTTTGTTCCTCACCTTTTGGGTTTAGGAATGGGGTGTTTTGGTTTCTCTAAAAGTAAATAAAAAGGGTGGGTTTTTTTAGGAACATGTCCTAATCAAAGAGGTTATGGTGAAGATACAAGTCCTCTTAAAAACTCCTATACGGTTTTTATAAAACAGTTAATTTTCTTTCCTCACAGAATAATCCTTGATCTTATCATTCAGTTCTGCAAAAGACCAAAATACTCTTGACTGACATTGACTTGAATAAAATGGAGGGGACTCACTGCACTACAGAATTGTGACCAGTATGTGGTAAATCACTGTTGGTCTCTCAAACTTTGCCTATATTATTGTATTTAAATGTGTTAAATTCAGTAGCTGACAAGATTCTGTTCATCAGTGTAATTTATTGACATTCTAAGGTACTTTCTATTACCAGGCCATCTACTAGATAAAGTCTTTTCATTTTTAGAAAGTCTACAAAACACTAAACTGAACCTTCTTCACTGAAGGATCACACAGTGCAAATTAGTTTGGATATTTTACTCATCATGCAATACTGCTTGCAAATCAGGATGCTAAATAATACTGTACTTGTAGTTGTTACGTTACCTATTGATAATGCTACTGTACAATATAAGATGTTTGGGCATTCTAATGCACTACAAGAAATGACATCAGGAAAAATACTTAATTTTAATATCAATTTCAATTAGAAACAGACTTATACAATTAAGGAGAAAGACAGTCTGGAAGAAAATATTTCAACCTGCTGAGTAGGAAATTAAAATCAGCACAATGTAAAAATCACCAGCAAAATAGTCCATCATATTTAAAGCTAGTAACTTTTTATAACACTCTTGCATATCCACACTTGAATTTTTGTGCCAGCTGTTCCCATAATGCTGCAGCTGCACATCCAGCTGAGACATGCCCTAGGTTTTGTGTTGGGCAGCAGTAGGGAGTAGATGTGGACCATCCTTATGAAGTCACTGCTGCTGGTTTCCTCCCTGCACCTCTCTGACCCTGCATTACTGCAAGAGGCTGAGCAAGAAGGGGCTCATGGAGGTGACAAAGGTCATCAGCCAGCCAGAAGGGGTTCAGAGATTACGTGAGCCATGACATGTATTTACTCTTGGAACTGGGTGCTCTGACAGTTCAGCACACCCAGCACCTGCTGGTTTTGCAAAAAATTGGATGACTCTTTTGCACAGCAGACCTTACGTAAACAACTGTGTGCTGTTAAATTGTTGGCTCTCCTTCCATATTGACTGACTTTAGAGACTAAAGGTTGAATTAAACAAATGTTTTATTCCACTGTGGCTTACACCACTCTGATATCTTTACTTCCAGATGTCCGTGTTTTCTAAAGCTTCCTATTTGCCATTAATCTTTCTCTTACAGGCTTTCCAGAAGAGAAGGTTTGAGTCAATCTGAAATGTGGACATAATAGGATAACTGAAGCCATTTGACTGTTCATACCATGTAGTTTTAGCAAAGAATGTGTATTTTGTATGTAGCAACACTTAAAGACTGGGAAAGGATATATAATATTCCACTCAAGCCTACCTCTCTTATCTATACAGACGCTGAGATGGACTGTTTTCATGCTGATTGAGGAGTCTGAATGTGACAATTACTCAGATTAAGATTTAGGAATATGACAGAGGAAATTTTTAATGGCATTTTTCAGCACACTGGCAACAGCTCTCATCCCAGAAGAGAAATGCTTCAGATCCAATTAAAGATTAGTGCTTAATAAAGAATTCTCTTTCCAAAGGAAAGGGATAGACTATTAGATGTGCTGACTGCAGAATCACAGAGTGGACCACAATAACACACAGCAATTTGGTTTAAAAAAATCAAACAAAACAATCACAGGAAGACTGCTTTTCATTTGGACATGCATTTGCAGTAAAAGTTTAAAGTCCCTCACAGAAGCCTTTTGGTGTATCACAGACTATATTTCATTCTGAACTGTCAAGTGATAAAAATCGTTTCACTATTCTGCAATCCTGTGCTTTCTGTCAAGAGTATTTTATAACTTTGTTCATTTCAGTTTCCATGAATCCTGAATTTGTGAGTTCTCTCTCATGAATCAGGAAGGACTGCCAGCTGTGACTGATGTGTAATTACCAAGTCCATGTTAGTGATTGAACTGCTAAAAGTCAATAGACAAATTAGAGCTTCTTTCTAAGTGCACAGTGACCTACATGTAAAGAATTCTGTACAGGGTAGGAGCCTGAGACTCAGGAAGAGAAAAATTTGGAAGTGGTAAGTTGGAGGAAAATAATTATCAAAATTATTTATGCTCTTACATGCAAACAGTGCAGAGAAACAAAGTGACCAGAAGGTAAAGTGTGTTGAAGCCAATGAACAAGATGCTGTTCTGCTATTCAAGAACAGTAGCTGTAGATAATTCATCGGCAGATGAGATGTTCAGATATGTACATGCACACCCAAGTTTGGTAATACCTAGCTAATAAATCTTTGTAAAAGGTTTAGCTGTGACTAGATGCCCAGAAAGATAGTGTGATCAGGTCACAGATGGTTGTTTTCTTAGTCTTTATTAGTGTTCATCACTGAGCACACCTCACACCAGGAAGTGTGATATCACCCTTCCTAGCTATTGTTAACTAATTGGTTTAGATTAGATTTCTACATTGAGGAACTTTCCACTTAGGTAAATTCTTAATTTAACTGAAAATACCCATTAAAACCTGTGGGACCAGGCACCAAATGGTAGACATTAATTTTAAATGGTCATTTAAGTTCACGATTTTGAGTTAATTTTAAAAGAACAAAAATAGAGTGGGAATCTGAAATAACAGTCTTCATATGGTTGCAAGTGATTGTTAAAGGATGAGTGGTTGAGTAAATTAGTGTGACTTTCTCATGTGCTAAGCCCTGTTGCCTCATCTAACTTAAGTGGGACAGTAAAGAAAAGCTATGGAGTAGGGGAATTTTAACTCAGAAGATGGATTTTTTATGTACCAACAAACCCAGATGCAGTCTACTTGTGTTTTGGGGTTTTTTTCAGAAGATAGGCTGTAAAATGATTTCACAAATTAAACTATTTTTTTGTTTTCTGGCAAGGTAGAAAGGTTTGGCTGTGGGCTGAGAAACTCTCTGCTTCCATTTCTGCTCCTGCAGAGTCATATGACAGACATTAGAATATTGTTAAGGCCAGACTTTGGAGTGTGAAATCATCTCTGGAGAAGATCACAAGGGAAAGTTTCTCTTTTTGTATAAATATATAGATCCCAAACAAAGGAGTGTAAATGTCTTGCTAACATTCTACCACTGGTATACAGATGTTACAAATCATGTTTATATTCATGAATATTCATTGCCTAAACAGTAGCAGGCATGAGAAAATCTGAATGGGAAGCTTAATAGGAACAGTGTTGCGTATTATTATTTATTATTTATTATTTATTATTTTTAAAGTGATTTAATTTTAAAAATTACTTAAAATTCTCTTTAAAAAATCTTTGAGAACTATGAACACTTGTATTATGGGGCATTTTATTATTGGATATTACTGGGATTTTTTCCTGATCTAAGTGCAGACTATCAATCTAAAGCAACTGCAGTGTCTTAGAGCTGTGTTTCTGCACTAACTTCTACAATGTGTCATGGAAAGCCCTGAAGGATCTTGACTCATATCCTGAAAGAAAGAGGCAATAACAATCTGTCTTGGTTTAAGACAATTTAAAGAGGTGGGCGCTCTAAAACGAGTTTCCTCTCCTTAGTTCCAACCAATCCTCTTCCACCCACAAGGAACAGATACCAGCAGATAAAAGTGAAAAAAAAACCCACAACCGAACAGTTTACTAACAAGCAAAACTGCAACAGGCAAAAAAGTGACAGTAAATAATAAGTAGATACAAAATTGCTAAATCTCAGGAACTCCCTGAGAACAAGGTGACACCCACATTGTTGGGGTACTGCCCCCTCCCGAGATGGCGGCTCCCGCTGCTGGCAGCATGCAGGGAGACAAAGGGAAAATGGCGGCCGGCCTACCCACAAAATGGCGGCCCCCATGGGCGCCTGCATGGCCTGAAAGGCAGAGGGAAAATGGTGCCATCTCTCTACCCCAGGATGGCGGCTGTCACAGGCAATGACCTCCTTTCCCTGTACCTCTCACATGCCCTGTGTGTGCCTAGCCTGTGGACAGAAAAGTGTGCTGCAGAAACGCTCCTTTTTCCACTGAAGCCTCCTTACAGGTTCTTTAAAGGAAAAGTTCCTGACCTCTTCCCTGCTGTGATTGTTTTCTTTTTTCAGAAAATAAAACCAAGCCAAACAAACTCACAGATCCACAAGGATACTTTGGGCTCAGCATGGAATAATCTTGGGGATGCAGTTCTGTCCTAGCTCTTTAGAGGCGTTGCATATTTGAAATCTCCTTTGGCATCCTACAATCGTCTTCAAGTGCCCTTGTTGTAATCGTGGAGGATTATTTTATACTGGATGAAACAGGGTGGAGTTAATGCACAGATGAAGGACTAACCTACAATTAAGCTGTGGAATCACTCATGAACCTTAATCTCTTAGCCATGAGAGAGTTTCAAGATTTAGAAACAAACTTGTTTTTTCTCTCTTCTTTCTTGTCCCATGATTTTTGGTTTTATCACTTAAAAAGGGCATAGGATCATGTAGAAGACTAAAGCTGCAAAATGGGAATGTAAAGGCAACATCAATTCTTTATAATATTTTGTCCTGAACAGAATGTTATTAAATTCCTTTTATTTCATGGGGCTCGACTAACACCAAATGACTTTGTTCAGGCCTTGCATGACACAAAATGTGCCTGGAAGAGATGCAGCATGTCAGATGTTTTAATCTTGAATCTATTGAGGTGTCCTAGGCAAATATCACAGTCCCAGCTACTGAATCTCACTCAGCAATGGGTGCTGTCATACCTTCTGGAAAAGGATGTAAATAACCTTACTAACTGGACAAGGAAAAAGAAAGGTAGCCTGGAAACGTCTTCTGCTCCAGAAAGAAACTGAAATGGTAGCACTGTTTATATTGACTGAGGTATTCCCATCTCCATCTTCTAAATCATCTGTACTTTCAGATTTTGAAAAGAGTCTGAAAGTTGCAACAAAACATATCTGAGTGCAAGTCATGCATCTTGTCCTTGGAGTCATAATTTTGCACTGATACAATTTTCTTTCTGTGATAATATTGGGAAATGAGAATGAGAGTTGTATGGAGGATCTATGGGTTGCTGATAAGCTGTTGATAGCATTTTGTAGAGAGAAAATAATTTCTGGCATGCTTCTATACCTTATTGCATGCTAAATCTTGGAATTTATAATTTAGAAATTAATAATGAAGTTTTTTTTCACAAAATGAAATTACAGATAGTATATTTTATTCAATATGTACAATTTTCATCTGGGTAAACAACAGATGTGGCCAAACACCTGGAGTAACACTGGACAGCATTTCAGCTGAAATGTTCCAACACTATTATAAATCCGTGAAAGAGGCACACCCTCTTTGATAGACACTGTTTTTTCTAGACTCAAGTGGTTTATCGTGCAGCTGGTCATCTGAAACCTTCCCAAAGTAGTCCAAGCTAACATTGCAGAAAAAGCATTCTATGTTTTCTCCATGAAATACTTACATTTGTTGCAGTGCTGTGCTTTTGTTAAACCTTGTTTGACTATAGCAGTGCACAGGAAGCAGAGGTCACCACACATCAAGCTCCACCTGCCTCCAAACTTCAGCTGGGAAGTGGGCTGAGCACCAATTCACATAACATTGGCTCAAATTTATCTGAAACTCTGAAGGAGTACTAGTCAGCAAACGGCCCCATATGGTGGGAGGGACACTGTAAATGCTGCAGCAATAATTGACTTCTGGGAAAAGAATACAAACATTAAAGTGTTTGTAATTAATAACCATTTCAAGATGCTTGCCATGAATTGGAAACCTTTTTGCAAACTGTCCTGCTTAACTAATCATCCTATACTAGTCCCTATAATTTGTCCAGTGCCTCTGAGAGAAATTGCAAAACGTCTGATCCGTGCCCTTTAAAAGACATTAATAATAAAGTGAAATCCAAATGTGTTCATTTTAGCTCTGAAGTAAAGCTCAAGCTCCATGCTGAGCACAATTACAAATAATGTATGAACTACCATGATGCTAACTACAGATGTCCAGCTGGTGAAAAAGAGGGGAAGCTATGTTTGCAAGCACATACGCTTACAAAGTTTAAAATGTAGGACTTATCTCAATGTATTTTGCCTTTCTAACAGTGCACAATTTCTTACTGATACCACAGTGTATTCAGCTGCAATTGGGTATTTTTATGGATAGTCTGTAGAAGGAATGTCCTCAGACTAAGGACAACAATATCCATTGGACTTTAATATATCTACAAAATATAGGGTAAACTGATTTCATTTAAAAGGGGGAACTCAATCATTCAAATGCAGTAGCCATGAAAATGTTGCTAACACAAAGTTGTCTAAGTCACTGTTAAGTTTTCTGAAAATACTGGAGTGAAGCATTTTGTATGTAGTCTCTTGCAATTCTTTGATTGAAGAGGCTTCTCCATTTGTTTTTTAAATTAGCATAAGATGAAAGAAGAGTGAGTTTTAAACCAAAGTCAAGGTGTTGCTTCATCTGATAAAAATGATAAAATTGCAAATGCAGCTGAAATTTTACCTATAGGTTATGTTGTGTTCTGAGACTGGTGCAGAAGCACAGCAGTCAGGCTGAAGAAGAGGGAGAGACCAAGCATGTGTCAGTGAGGAGCCTTGAGGGAGCAGTTGCAGAGACACAGATTAAATTTGAGATGTGAAGCCACAGCTAATTTATGAAAGGTATTTTAAAAATTGTTTGTGAGTGAAGTGTTTATCAAAGACAGTGGCTGTTTTGTATCTATTTTATGTCTGAGAACAGAGGGGTGCAAAATCTAATGATTGATAACAGTTTTGTTCTACTCTCTCTGAAGTTCTGTTTTCAGTGGCCTTTTTTTGGCCATTTCAGTAACCCCAAATTGTACCTCACTGGAACATTCCTTTAAATGAAGGTAAAGCTGGATTAGCACAGTCTGTTAACCATCAGTTTAGACTTGTAGAAATAGCTGGTTGTATGTCTCCTAAAATAAGAAGTGGGACAGGTGTGTCTGTTTTTCCACTGAAATACCCTGACTGGATACCTACTGTATGCACATGGCATCTCCACTCAGTGTTCTTTAGGTGGTTGGTTGTACTACCCTCTCACTTGTGTAGCACATACTACACAGGATAGACAGGAGGAGACATAATTCCTAGATGGAATTAAAGAAAGACTGGACTGGCTAAAGGAGAAGTGAATGGGATGGGGCTCAGGGATATGGCAACCATCCATTCTAGCCACAAGTGCTTTAGGGTCCTGGTATTATTATTTCTTCTCTGCCTCTTTGGGGTTTTATTAGGGTCAGGTGGAGCCAGAGGAAACCCCATACAGCGCAGGTACAATACAGCAACTTTGCCAATAAGCCAGAAGTCTTGCCTGAGGCCAAAGCAAGCAGGAATAGACATAGACATCTGCTTAACTATTTGAAAAAAATTAATAGTTCAGTGCATTTTCTGACTGAAGAAAACTGGGGCTCTTTTTTGACTGAAGAAAACTGGAGCCTGCATCTCTCTCCAAATAAGTCCTCACCAAGTTGTCTTCTAAAACTCTTTTGAGGATTGTAGCACTGAATGGGATGATGTGGTCCAGCTGTTGTAAACAATAATTAAAAAACATAATGATAATTAATCCAATGGGACAAATGCAGTAGAATGCTACAGAAATTAAATTACTCAATCTGATAAAATTAGTATTGTAAAATATTATAGAACTCATTTCCAAAGATATCTAAATCCAGTCTAAATAACTTAATGGAGAAATATGTCCATTCTGTTAAAGGTGTATACAAGTTCTACACTGACTGTAGCAAGATTTCTCTGTAAAGAGAGAAGAAGATTAATTCACATTTAAAATGATCTTTCATCCTTATGACAGTTCTTGTAACTGCTTAAAGTTTCCTGTAGTTTCACCCTTTCTCCCCAAACTAGACACTATTAATGTATTTTGCATTCATTTACAATACATTCCCTCTGGTCCATATATACATTATAATATTCGCAGGCAGAACATTTTATTTAACTAGTAATCTAAAGTTTCACAGCTTGCCAAGAAAACTAAAGGGGTCTGAATGGTGGAGATTAAAATGAAGAAGAAATTCCAGCACTGTAAATTGTAAAACTTTACACCTTACAGCTGCCAGCTGTAATCCACAAGGAGACAGTGTTCTTAAGCTCCCAGGAACTTAGACTGGGAGCAAATACTTTTGTTGTTCCTTCAGAAAGGGAAGAAGAGGGAAGACAGAAGTTCCAAACCTCAGAAGATCCCTTACATGCAGAGTGCATAGCATTCATGAGGAGTTACTTTGTCCTTGAATGTGGAAGGATTGTGGTTATTTGATAAAGATCTGTTAAGATTACACTTTTCTTTTTATTGTAGTTGAAATATAACAGCTGAAATGTTACACAGGCTAAGTCATACTAAGCCTGAGAGGATTTTCACAATGTAACATTTACATAAGATAAGGACATGGTGGTTTCTAGTTCTTTTTAACTGAAATACCTTCATCTTACTATTACCACGTTATTTCTATCTTAAACCAGCTTTTACCGTAAGATTAAATGTATTTTTTTGAAATCCATAACAAGACATATTTTAATAATCCATTTTCTTAATAACTTTAATAAATTAGCATCAGACAAAATTCATGATGCAGTAAACATTCCTGAAGTTACAGCAAGCTTGCAGAAGTAAAGCAATACATTCAGCACTGAGGGGTGCTGGGCAGCACATTGCTGTTCTGAGACCTTCGAAAAGGAAAACCACATCTTCTGAGTAAATGAGAGGCCCAACAATTGCCTTTTTTTTTTTCCTCTAACAAAAGAAGGAGCAATGGAAAACTATTCTGGGCAGGTCCAGGGAAGCCTGAATTGAAGTGTGGCAAGGCAAGGGAAAGAAGGGGAAGACACAGGACAACTCTATGTATCTGTTTATCATATTTTGCCTGCCTGTGTCTTTGTGATGAGAGAGAGAAAAAGGGAAGAAAGAGGCATAAGAAATACCAAAGAATCAGTCAAAGGCCAGATCTCAAGATGAAATAGTCATAAAGGCAGAACTCAGAGGGAATACTGGAAGACAAGGGAGAAAAACACCTTCTGAGAAAAACTGAGTGATAGTGTGTTCCTTGCTAGTGGCTATAGCTTATAAAGAAATATCTGGATCCAGAATGAATTTGTTTTCCTGGTGCAAATATCCTAGAGAAGTCTCTATAAGGTCTAGATACCCAATGCAAGCAAAATAACCTACAGCAAACAAAATAACACAGTTCATTAGTTATTGGGGAAAAAAATGTAATCTTGACAACACTAAAGTGCATTAGACAAGAAAGGGGCTTAGTAATCTCTATGTTCACTAATTTTAAATAGTGGTTATTTTTTCAAGTACTTCTTTGTATCTTTAAATTGCACCTTTGTTGTCAACCGATCTTGATTTTGTCTGAGGTTTCTTCCATGTCCATTTCTATGGAACATACTTTTTGATTGGTACTGTAAAGCACTTCTGCAAAATGGAATAGAAAAGAAATACTTTGTGTTATGGAAGAGCTCCATTAAGTCCCTGGACTTAATTTGCTTTAATTCAGATTCACATAGGTAGCTTTAGTGCTAGTCAAGTCTGTGAGCAGAATTAGAGATACTTCCTTAAAGCATGCTTAAATGATTATCATCTCTTCCTCTGTCATTTTCAATGCAGCTGTCATTTTATCACTTTGCTTCCAGTTAGAAAAGGGAGGCAAGATTCATAGGGAAATCTACTGCTGTTCTGTGGTTCTTTTGGTCTGAAGTAAGCCACAGGGAAATGGAAGCAGTAAACACAAGAGAAGATGAAGTCCTGTGCTGTTGTTAAGCTGCATTTACTTGGTTTGACCCAGGAATAAGCACATGAAATCTAAGATCCAAAGGAAACTTGTCTATATAATTCTGAAGTTTTCTTTTTGGTCCTGAAATCCTATGAATCTAAGTCCCTTCATGGCTCTTTGGAGACAGGTCATTAAAAAGAAAAATCCTTTTCACTGGGCGTGGAAGGAGCCTTTTCCCTCTTAGCAGTCCATATGGTGTGCCTATAAAAAAGGTGACTCCACCACCAGGAAGCCTGACTGTCCAAAGAGCCAGCATTTAGTAAAAACATTTTCCTTGTAGGCAGTGGATGAACCTGCAAGAAATGTTCTAATGCTGGAACATTGGAACTTTCCAGAAGTCAAATTTTTACACAAATTTCCCATCAGTATCGCTCTAAGAAAAGGCACACTGCATATAGTGTGAGCCCTAAAAAGCATGAACCAAAGTATAATTTGAATCTCATGTCAAAACCAGCTACTCAGTGAGGAATTATCTCTTGGCAGTAGTAAAGAGAAATGTAAGAGAGACACAGATTTCAAAAGACTTCAGGATAGTTATGCTTTTCACATCTTAATCTTTTCTGACACAACAGAGCTACCTTCCCTGCCATCACTTTTCATCATTGAGTTTCTGTGGCAGGAAAACTACATACAGAATAGCTCTCATCCTCTAGCTGAAATTGTAGATAAAGGGACTTAAGTTGGACTATCACAGACTATAAGTATTTTTCTACTTAAATATTGAGAAAAGCTTCAGATAATGCATCACTTTGAAATAATTTTGATAAGGAACTATAGGTGTTTTGTAGAAAGCACTTTTAACATTTTTAACAAATTTCTGAGGGTTTGGGAAAACATGCTTTTTCTTCAAGTTTGCCAGGCTTACTAGTTCAGCAAGACCTGTTGAAAGTGTTGCTTTAATAAGTGATCTCTTCTACTCAGCTCAGTAAAGTCATTATTTCTCCATTTATCTTTTCTCTGTCAAATGCAAAATTCTATCCAAGTTTAAAAGGTTTATTTATTTATAGTTATTATTAATATTACTCTTGCTTGTTTTGGCTATTATTTACAGTGGCTACATAGAGAACTTTTGCACTACTGAGATTTATAGTATGCAAAATTTATTTCAGTTGAGAGACCTACAGTACTTTGAGTGAAGAAGAGGTGTGGTCAAGGAAAAGAGACTGATACACTGCTTTATTCACCCAATACAATTTAAGGGATAATTTGCTCATGTAACAGGTTTTGTATATTTTTCAAATACATCCTTATTCAAAATATTTTCAATTTGTGAGTACCTATGCTTCTGTCTCCTTTGTTTGATCCCCACAAACAGATGTTATATAGCTGCATTTCAGAAACGACCCGGTTAATAATTTTTCATCTTTTCATAGAAGGATGTAAAAATTGGTATAAAAACATTCTGAAGAAGTTCAGAGTGATATGCTGGAAAGCCAGGTGACTGGAAAGAATAGTTTCACAATTGGGCCACTTTTATTATCTTTTCCAGTATGTGAATATCCCCTATTTTATTCAAATGAAGCATGTTGTCATGCTAATTGCTTTTAATTTTCATTGCTAATGTTTAATTCTCACTGTTAATGTTTCTTCAATAGGTTTTTCTGGGCTCATGCATTTTCTCTTTTTCTACAGCATGTGTCAGTCACCAGATAAACTTGCAGGTTACTACAATATCCTGGACATGAAAATAGCCTTAGTGCATTACTTTTTTCCAATGCTGCTAACCTGGCATGGGTAGTTTAAGAGAGTATATCTTTGAAAAAAAATTGTTCTTTCTTTGACTTCTTTTCCTTTTCTCAACACCACAGTGATCTGTCATGTTTATAACTGTACTGTGCATGGATACCTCTCCCTCCTTGCTGCTTCATCATGTATCATTTCCAAATGCTCTGGAAGTGCTCAGTAAAGCTGAACAATATCCCTTTTTTGAAGACCTATTGCATGCAAGTTCTAAAGCTGCACATATTTTCTATGGATGCTTGAGTGCTTTATCACGTCTCCCTCTCTTTTTCCTCTTTCAGTTCACCTGTGGCCCAAGATATCTTATTCAATAAATTTTTGTTGGGGCTCATTACACTGACATTGGTATTTTTGTGGAAGTTTTCCTTTGATGTTGACTGTGAGATGAGTAGATTTCCTAAGGAAATGTACATCAAAGAATTTGTTCACTCTTTCATGGATGTTCTTTGGAGAGAAATGAGGGAGAGACATCTTGAAAATTAAGTTTAAATTACTCCTGAAAATGCATAAGCTGCGAACTGCTCATCTCAGTAATAAGTTCTAGCCAATGGAGAAGGCCAGCTGGGAGAGAAAGCCAGGTTCAGCCCATGTGAGTGGGAAGATGGAAGGGGTTAGTCAGGCCCTTCCAGAGCCAAGAGCTTTAAGAGATTTTCGCACACACTGTCATCACTCTTCCCTCTCCCCACTCCCTCCAGCTATCCTTCAGCTTGTTTTCCTTGAGCTCTTTTCAACAACTGCCACTTTTTTTTCTGGAGCAGCAGGAGCCAGCAAGCCTTAGCTGCATTTGCCCCTTCTGGCCATGCTTGCTCTGCCTTGGCCCACCATTGTGCACCATCACCTCTCTGGAGCACTGACCCCTCCACTGCTCTCCTGTGCTTCCAGCTGCCTTTCTTCAGCCTCCCCTTCCTCCCATTCTGTTTGCCCTGTGCTGCATTTTCACCCAGCATCGTATTCTCATTGACACAAACTCTTCTTTACGTTTCCCCTGGCAAAATAAAGGATTCACTGAGCGAATGAAAATTATACCTGAATGCATGTCCATGAGAGACAGTGAGAGGATAAAAAGTAAAGAACAAGGAAAGCTACAACAAGGCCTGAGAGAAACAAAAGTAACCCACTAAATCCTTTTTAGACATCACTAAGCTAGTGTGCAAGGGAAAAGAAGACATGGAAATAATTCAAAGTGGGAAACAATAGGAGAAGAACCTTAATATGAGAGGAAAAATTCAGCATTTCATTGTCACAGACTGGGTTTTAATACTACATGGAGGACTGAATCAGGAATTTACGTTGAAGGAACATAATTTTAAAGGAGTATTATTAAGGGCCTATGAATATGGGAAAAGGGAACATGATAAGGTCATTATTCACCTGGAAGAATAATGTCTTTAATATTTTGCTATTGGACTCTGACCTAATATGTAGCACATTACAGAAAAAAATTATTCATCTTATAATAATTCTAGATAAAGAAATTCAATAGTATTTTTTGCAGGGATTGTAAATATTATAGGTGAAATACAACTTTAAAAGGAAAGTAAAGAAATGGGCAGATGATTTAGATCTAGTTTTTGCTTTATAGATAATTGTATTGATTGCTCAATTGCAAGTGACATGCCTGATTATTTTGTTACATTAACCAGTAAGAGCTTCATAAATCTAGAGAGTGAATCATGGTAATGACACACTTCCAAAATCATAGACTGGGAGACTTGCTAAATACTTGTAAAAGTTGCTTTTTTGTGTATCTGCATTGAGTACTAAAAAATGGTTGTATCACACCTTGCAGCAAAAAACTTCAGTGAGGAACTAGAAATACCTTTATAGTAGGAACCAGAAATACCTTTCTAGTATACCTTTCACACATGGAAATTAAAGCTCTTCCATTTTAAATCTGCTTAAATTAAAGTGGGGAGTTCCATATAAAAAGTTGGACAGTCAGACTGTTTGTGGAGAACATCTGTAATAGAGAGGTCCAAATCTTGTGCCATGTTGATAATTGTGTTCAGTTTGATTTGCAGAAAGTTGCCCTGGTAGTGATAACTACTCATCTTGGTTAAGTTATGCAACTGCTCCAGTCTGTTCAGCTCTCTTTTGGATCATACCTGAGTGGAGGCACCTAATCAGTCTCCTGACTTCCATGTGGACCTGGAGAGCCATTAGGAGATAAAGCTTTTTCTGAGGAAGGAGACCAAACTGACACAGGCTGAGCTGTGGTTTTAAAACAAAGAGATTTTGTTGCTTCGGGGTACTGACATATGATAAAAGCACTATTTGTAGTAACAATAGCATCAGAACAAAGAAAGAAATAATGGAAACCTCAGGTCATGTGCTCATCTATCCTAACATCTGTAAAGGAATAGCCTTCTCTGAAATGCAGGTGGTCCACAAAGAGAGGCACATAAAATGCCTAAATCAAAATACAAGCTCCAGATAATGGCTGAAATAGCTCCCCAGAGGATCTCCCTTCCTTGAACCAACTCTGTACATGACAGCCTGTAAAAAGGGAGGAAAGAAACACAGATAATTTTACAATACTAGTTGTGAGAGCTGAGCGTCGCCAGCGGATGAGACTGCTTCAGACCTACTGTTGTTTTAGGAGAATCCAACACTAAACGATGCTAGCAATGGCACAGATGAATCTTATAAAACACATTTAACTATTAAAGGTCTTGACACAAAGGTGAAGTAATTCCAGCTGTCCTGCTGGACCACATAAAAGTGATATATGATGTCTAACTAAGATATTCATACCAGGTGCAAGCGACAGATGCAACCAGCATGATGGCAGATCAAGAGTTCTTGTAAATCTCATCAGGAGAGGCCATTTATTAACAGCTTCAGCATCTCCAGCTGTTTTACGTCAGCAGATCTGACTGAATTTCTCTGTTAATAGACCTTACAAAGTTTCTGTGATTATCTTAGTCCTTTTTCTAAATTTTTGGTTGTGGATGATGAGCTACAGGAAAGACAGTTGAAACGTTCCTTGACACACAGACCTTATTTCCATCCCCATTTTGGTTTCTGTCTGGCTATGTTCAGACATTTCCTGAGGCAAGCCTTTTCCAGCTGAGGAGCACAGATATTTTGAACAACAACACAGCACAGATGTTTTGAACAACAGCAGGAACTGCTTTTTATGTCACTTTTCACATGCAGTAGTGATCCTGAGAGCAAGAAGCTGAACTTAAATAAACTGCATGAATCGTCCTTTTCTGAACATGTGGAGAGTAGACTGAGGCATTAATTCACATCTTCACCAGTGAAGTTATAGTGCAGTCTGTGAAAGCCATGGGCTGCATGAGTTGCCCTGTGTGACTCTGCAGTGACTTTCTCATAGTCCCTAGAGAATGAGTTCCCTCTGAACTGGGCCTGACCTAGATATCCACTCCAGTGTCATTGCAGACATCTTAAAACATTACAAATTAATTATAATCCTGGCCAAATTAAGTAAAACAACTGAGCTAGTATAAATTGCGCAGCTGGGGTGAAAAATTAGTTTCTCAAATGATATTCATGTTATTGTTATACCCATTATCTGATTATTACAGATGACACTATTTATATATAATGAAACAAATGTCCTTTTTCTCAGTGTTCATGCTTGTTCTGTGTTTTCAGTTAAAATGCTTAGTTATGGGAGTAACCATGAAGTGACGAGGGCTGACCTGGGGTCAGCACAGGCTGGGGGATGAGCAGATAGAGAACAGCCCTGCCCAGAAGGACTTGGGAGTGCTGGTGGATGAGAGGTTGGACATGACCCAGCAATGTGCACTGGCAATGCAGAAATCAAACATATCCTGGGTTGCATCCAAAATGGTGTGGGCAGCAGGGCCAGGGAGACGATTCTGCCCCTCTGCTCTGCTCTGCTCTGCTCCTGTGAGACCCCACCTGCAGGGCTGCATCCAGCTTGGGGGTCCCAGCACAGGAAGGACATGTTGGAGTGGATCCAAAGGAGTCTACCAAGATGGTTAGAGGGATGGAGCACCTCTCCTACAAGAGAAGGCTGACACAACTGGGATTGTTCAGGCTGGAGAAGAGAAGGCTTTGGGGTGGCCTACTTGCAGCCTCCTAGTACCAGAAGGGAGCCTACAGGAAATATGGAGAGAGAATTTTTACATGAGCCCGTAGTGACAGGACTAGGGGAAATGGCTTCAAACTGAAAGAGGGTAGCTTTAGATTAGATGCTAGGAAGAAATTCTTGAATGTGAGGGTGATGAGCCACTGGAACAGGTTGCCCAGAGAACCTGTGGATATCCCATCCCTGGAAGTGCTCAAAGCCATGTGGAATGGAGCCCATGGTAGAAGGACTGGAATGAGATGATCATTAAGATCCCTTCCAACCTGAGCTGTTCTATGATTCTATGATTCTATGGGTCTGTGATTCTGTGACTCTACCCTGGACAGTGCCGACTGTCTGATGTGAGTGGCACAACCTGATACTGCAGTGACTCTGGCATGCCAGCACCAGCCATGGCTGGATTATGCCAGTTGCAGACCACAAGATTTCACGAGGCACAGGCCTGACGTAGTAACTCTATAAGACTACAGAAAACAATTTCAAGAGTCCAGAGAAAATGACACAGCAAAGAACCAGAAAATGGGGCTTTGGAGGAAGAAAGGATAGACTCATTGGGCCCCCTGAAAATCAGTTCTTTAGCTACACTGAAGTAGCTCCACTGACTGCTCAAAAATAAAGGTTGTAAAACTAAGTCGCGTCTCAAAGGAATACAAATTGGTATTCTTATTTATTTGGAGTTTTTGAAAAAGAATGATCATGTTTTTTTATATACGTAAGGCCATAACATGAAAAAAAAATAAAGAAAATCAACGGAGGTGCAAAACTGGTCCACTACCTAGTTAGTGTTACTCTAACCTCCTCTGAGATTCATGAATCCTAACTAAGGATTTGTTTATAAGCTGGTGATACTTTGCTCTCAATGCTACTTCAGTATCGATTGATCTATTTAAATTAAAGTTAGCTTGCCTATCTCAACATTGTATTGCAGTCCTATACATGATGCCAGTGTAGATGTATAACCTCAGATCTCCAACATTCAGGTCAGTTATGGTTTGTCAAGAAATTGTTAGAAGAGAATTCACAGGGAAAGAACTGTCTTAAAAATTTCTTCTTTCATTTCTGTTTTTTCTTGCACAAAGGGCAGTCTTGTATTTTCAGTCTGCATAGCCTCAGGCAATTCACACAGTACAGAATAATACTATTCTATTGAGAAATGAATTACAATGAGAGGTATTGGAGAGCTCTGTAACCTCAGAGAACACCAGAAAGCCAATGTTTCACAGAGGTGTTGCAAAACTCCCCTTCAGCCAGGTATTACAAAGTCACAGTAACACCTCTGTGAGGAAACCTACCAATTACTCACTGAATACCTATCCAGGATGTTCAGGAAGGACACAGGCTCAGAATTATATCTACTGAAAACTTGAGAATGGATTTAAGCATGTCAAGATCCATTTCCTGCATGTTTTCTAGCCATATTAGTAGCTGTCCTGCTTATGCACTAGCTTAAAGTCTCTTTGCTCTTGGGACACTTTACCCTCCTTCCTTTTTCAGTGACTGTAACATCTTTAGCTAGGGCAAAGGAGAGGATAGGTGTCTCACAGCACTGCTGTTAAGCAGTGGTTTTGTGAATCTACTGACTTGGCCCAATTAGGAACAGAATCATCAGGAAACCAAATGTGTGCTGAAAGCCTAACAGGAATTTGTAGACCTGTTAAGGAAACTACCCAGTCTGAGCATTCACTAGACTCTCTGGCAGTCTGGGACCAAAGCTCCTTCACAGCTCCAGTAAGCCCACAGGCGTCCCACGCACCCCACTCACAGTCAGACCAGGTCTCCTGAGCAGTTTAACCTGACTCAGGTTTCCCATAGCAAAGTTTGAGATGTCTCATTCCATAAAGCCATTTATTCAGAGCCCAGTAACACAAAAACTGCCTGGGCTGGTGCCTCCGAGGAGAAACCCCCAACAAAGGAACCCCTGGGCTTTTATACCTTCACAGTCTACCCAGGCAAAAGTCTTGCTCTTTTACCTGAGTTCTCAGCTCCTGCTGTGTCTCCCAGTGTCCATCCACCTGGCTGGCACCACCTTCTTCGTGCCATTTGGTAACCAAAGGGCTGGCACTTCACGGCCTCTTGTCTTGGGCTTCCTCCCAGAGCTCAGCCTGCATGTTAATCTGCAGTTTGCAAATGGAGCTGACTGCACCAGATGTGTTCCTCAACAGACCATGCCTTCAGGCTGACAACTAAGGTGCTGCCACCAAAATTAGCTCAAAATCAGCTTTTTAGCAAAACATCATTTTGTGATCATCTGAGACTGCTGCAGACCCTGTGCAGCTTTGTGAGGAGCTGTTTCAGCCAGTTCCATGCTAGGAAGGTAGATAACTTTGTATAGCTTTCTTCTACATGACTTGTAGCAATTCACTATTTCTGTACAGTGAAACAGTGCCAGTACATCTTACCCTTGATAGATCTCTCTTGGATGCTTTTTAATTTCTTATAACTAGTCTCTAGGGCACGCCATAAATTTGCAGAGAATTATTCTATCTCTTTTTCATTTGTCTTTTCTTCTTTGTCCCTGCCTCCCAAAGCCCTATGATTAGCATTTTGAATGTATTCTTTATACACCTTAGTTTGCACATTACTGGCTTTAGCCTGCATTTCTTACTTGCAACCTTCTGAAGTCACACCAATGACAACCAATTCATTATATAATGAAATATAAGGAATTAATAACAATTTTGTTTAATTGACAATTGTTTTGGTTAGCTTCATATAAAGGCTTAATCTGGAGATAAACTACTCTGATTAATTCATTGTCCCTACCCCTGATCCCCACCTTTAATTTTAGAGGGACTTCTACTGTAGAGTCTTCATGGAGAACTTCTTTGGAAAAGTGTACAAATTGAGGTGTCTTGCAGTGATGAGGCCTTATTCTCATTTTTGCTCAGTCATATACTTTCCTCCCCTCTCTCTGTGGGCACCTGAGGTGGATTTATGTTCTAAGCAATTATTTTTATGTACTGGATGAAAAATATCTGCCTAGTAATCACCTGCAGATGAAACTGGAAAGTCCCTGTCCCCTTAGATTATTGTCTGTCATCACCTACAGCCATTCCCTCTGTCAGAACTGCTAGATTCATTCCCTTTCCCAGCTCTCTGAGAATACCACTGGGAGAACCAGTGACACTCTTTTCTCAACAGTCAGATTTGTCAGTATAGGAATACTTCGTAAAGTTTTTGTTTTATTGCAATTTTTTTTTGAAGTATATTTTTAGAACTATCTCAGATTGAATCACCATAGTGTTCCTTGTCTTCAAAGCTCATGTTTGTCTCTCACTGTCTTTGCCAGTACCAAGTCAGAGTGGCTGCAGTGGATAACAGAAGGGATGTGTTGAAGCAGCAGCTCACAAGCTTTTCTTGGTCCATAATGCATCCCTTAGCAGTCCTGTGCTCTGTCCTCAACTGTAACACTACTTGGGCCTGCAGGTGTCCATCCTCAAGCCCCAGAACAGACACTCATACCTGACTGCCTGCTTTTTCCTTTCACAGACTTATCCTAACTGGCATCTTCTGTGTCTCAGTGCACAGGAAGGCTGCTCACATGGGAGAATGGTGCACAGACTCTAGCACCTCCCGTGAGAAGCTTGCAGCCCAGCTGAGGACAAAGTCCTGACAAGGGGCTCCCTGAAACAGACATGGAGAGCCCTTATTGAATGTGCAAATACCCTGAAATGTCAGTTCACATGGCTGCTCCATGCCAAAGACAGAAGGATCCTTTTTCTCCACCCTCTGTTACAGGGCCCAGGAGCCAAATACCCTCGTTGAACAGACTGTCTCTCACTCTCCAGATGTTCGCCCACTCCTGGGCAGTGACATAGGAAAATGTTTCATGTAGCAGGAAGTTTAGCAGTTCCTGCACATTCCTGAAAGCTTTTAATGAGGCTGAGGCTCATTAAAACACACCCAGCTCTCACACCATGGGAGCTGAAGTAAGGGTATAAAATACCAGATTAGTGTTACAGCAAGTGAGAGAATACACCAAGCCTGGCCTGGAAAACCAGGAAAATCATTCTGGCACTAGAACATTTAAGATGTCTCCTGAAGCCCCGCTTGGCTGCACAATCTGAAGTGAGAGAAGTGTGATGGAGGCCATAAGTAGGCAGTAATATGTCAATGAGACAGCCTGGCTGTCTGTCTCCTTCTTAAGCACAAAGCCTGATATTTCTTTATTCTCCCGCTTCCATCAAATCACTGCCACCACCTTCAGCAGGTGACCACTGGTGGTCTGCAAATCATTCACTGTGATCTGAGTCCATGCCCCTTCTTATCTGAACTGATCACTCTCCTTTTGTTGTTTAGTCAACACGTGCAGAGAGCAGCATGGAAATCAAAGGGCTCTTTCAGGTGTTGCTTCCTGGATGAAAATGTTCAGAATAGGGAAATCAGTTCACAGATCTTGTCCAGAGGATGGACTTCAAGTGAAGTGGTTAAGCAGACTAAATTCTATATTGACTAGGAGGTTCAAAGAGTCTACAAATGTAGATTTGTGTTGTTTATAATCTGATTCACATAGGATTGCCTCTTAGGCCTGCCCTGGACCTATCTCCATGACTCAGACAGAGGACCATGAATAAGGACAGAAAATATTGGGTTCTGCAATAAGGGAGAAATTTGAGAACTTTCACAGTGGCACATGATCTCTCTGTGATGAAAGGGCCAGGTTAATGTACTGTACATTTCACTGAGAATGATCAGGTGTTCCCAGCACAAGAGGTTAATGTTCAACTAAAACAGAAAATATTTGTACTTTACAACCACCTTTTCCTGTCCTTCCCACAGTGCCTGCAACACCTCCTTCATGTGCTGATGGAGTACACCTCAGCTGTCTGCTTGTCTCCCTAGATTCTCACCATCCTGCCCCTACAAAAGCAGCTGAATATAGCACATTGTTGTGGGCCTGTTCAAAGTAGGGGGCCACACCACACTGATGGGGCGTGAAAGCATCCATTGCTTGAAAATCTCAAGTTGAAGCCCTAGATTTTATTAGGATTTAAAAGTTAAATTTTAGAGGGTATGCATCCTTCATTCCTAAATTTTTCTTCCTGCCCTGAAACAGGACAAAAAGCCACTTACTAAGTCTTGTTTTCTTTCCAAACAAATCCTTGAGCTTTAAGCACACTTTTTATTTGTCATATTACTTCAAATAGTAAGATGAAAGGGGCTGTCTTTATGTTCCCTGTATATCTTTCTGCAATTTGCCTAGCCCAAGCAGGACTGCTAGTGTTTATCTGTAGTAAAATAGAGGTTTTTCTATAGTGGATCATAATTCAGTATAGTCAGATACGCAATAACCAATTTTTTTTTTTTTTTTTTTTTTTTTTTTTTTTTTTTTTTTTTTTGTAAGGAGACTAAAAAACTTTGCATTTGTCAATGTCTGTGTCTCTCAACTCAGCTCAGTGCACTTTTGGAAAGCCATCTCCTCTGGTATTCACACTATATCATCCTCCACCACAAGACAATTTAAAACAAGATATTCCCAGTCCTGCCAGCTTTCTCTAAACAAAGTCGAGAATGAGCTCAGTATATGTATGACATATATTGGCGTGGACACACCAATGGGAGGGGAGCAGTTAGGGTAATTTGGGATATCCTAGGAGACTTTGGGGAGAACTGTGGACTTCTCAGTGGTATTCCTTCAGGGACCTTCATTTTCATTCATTTCAATAATCCACTTTCACCCTCAGACCATCAGCCTTCACAGACCCCAAATAAAGCACTGAAACAGAACGCCTGGGCAGCAGGGTTTCCTATTTCTGCAGCTGCCACAGAGAAATGGGATGAGAAGGCAAGAGCAAAGATTTATTCTCCGTGAGGTGGTGGTTTGAGGTGCATCTTCCTCTGGAACAGCCAATGCATGTCCTCTAGCAACGGTACAGTAGGGGTTCTGATGAAGGAGAGAGCTGCTGTTGTTTTTATACACAAAGCTAGCCCTGAACCTGATAAGGAGAAATGTGGCATTCTTATCTCTTTAGCATGGCTAAAATCTCTATTTATTGTTCATATGAGTCAGTAAATGTACTGAAATGTACGTCAGAATACACACCTTGGAAAAAATAACTAATCAGACACAGTTTTAAAAAGTGCCTAGATGAATAACAGAGTAACATGAAATTCTTATTTGGAAGTGTCCATATAATTTAAATGCCATGTAAATATCACTAATGGTTTGAATCTTGCACAATGTTTCAGAAGCATTCACCTGCCTAATTCTCTTTAACATCAGAGCCTATAAAGCATACAAATATATTTGCAATAGTTTTCAAAGGTCTCAAATGCATATTAGCACTGAAAACAGAACACTGGTTTGTGGTTTTGTTGTTGTGAACTTTTATTTACAGGCTGCTTGTTTTACCAAAAGTTTGTCCACTGGTTGCTGGCTTTTTTATTAAATGTTCAAGAACTTTGAATAGTTTTGTTTGTCCTTAGTGTAACTAATCTCACAAATGGATTATTAGGCTTGTAGAATTTGTTTACATTTATAAATATTTTCCTTCATGGTTGAAACAGTTGGAGGGAGAAATTTCTACTGAAACATTCCCTTTCTTTATAGAAAATGTACTTGTGTTTTGTTTGAAGGAGGTCACGTGCCCTATCTAGGCTGCCATGAACTGGCTGCACATACAGTACACAGTGTACTTTTTTTGGTAATTTTCTTCATCTCTCCCAGTCTCTGCTTCATTTAGTCCCACAAACTTTAATAAACTGAAAGAGAAATCCTATGAAGGCTGGAGCTTTCAAACCAAAAATGCAGCTCTTGAAAGGAAATAGTATGATCTCATCCATCCCTAATTTTCAATGCCTTTTCTATGCCCAGCAGACAACTTTACTTTTATAAAACTTGAGTCCTTGTCAGCCTTGAAAATACTATTTATTGACTTTGTCACTTGTATTTACTATAAGCTATTGCCTCTTGTATATGGCCATACACAATGAGTTTCCAAACAAAATATTAAGTATTTTTTATGTTGATCAGGAGATCTAATTCCAAAGTCAAACTATTCTCCAACTGTGCATAAGTGAAGGAAAAGTTCTTCAATGTACTGTGGTACAGTTTTGTACACCTATAGATCTGACATAAGAATAATGTGCACTGGGCTTGATCCAACCAAGAGTGACTTTTGTGTCTGTTGATCCTGGACATTTCCAGAGCCCCCCAGGATCTTTAGTCAAAAAGCCTATTTTTGATTCTAATGGGAGAAAAGTGCTTCCTTCTATGGCTGCAGACTGCCAAATTAGCATCCCATGCTGGCTTTTCCTGACTGGCACTGCAATAATAGCTGCAGTAAAGATTTTAGTCTTTACCTCTAAAGCCAGTTTGGCATGAAAGATTGATAAGCTGATGACTCAAAACTAAATGTAGTATTTCATAAGAGAACATAGGCAGAAAGAGCTGCTGATTGTTTCCCCCTTTTGCACAGTAAATGAACTAACTAGCCAAATTCATTGTTAGGTATCTGTTAAAGGGCTTTTGTTTTCCCATAAATAACCCCTGCAAGTTTTGAAAATGAAATCAGCCATCACAAGCAGGCTTTTGAACATGCCATCAAGGCTGAATGCAGTCAGCATGCTCAAGAAATCATTTGTCATGATTCAATCAATGGGCCAGAGCAAAAATCCAAAGAAAGGCTGAAGTAGAATAAAACAGCATCAGGTTCCATGCATACAGTCACTTCAGAGAATGATTAATCCAGCAACAGTTACATACTTATAGTATCTTGCATATTAAAGAAAAAAATACTGAAATAGGAAGAGTATTTTATTTATCAAAATAAGCTGCTAATAATATCATAGCTGCAGACGGAGATGTAGGCAATAACAGGAAATTGCTGGGCTGCCTCTGTTGATACCTTCCAGTACTGTGGATCCAAAGCTGGAATAGATCCCTGGTTCACTGAAGTACTTAAGCATGTGTTTCATTCCCAGTGAGTTCAAAGAGACCTAATCTTGTCCTAAAGTAAGCATCTGCTTAAATATTTAAACTGAATGAGGACCTGTCTTGATCCCATTTTTATTGGAAACATCCACTGACTTCCATAACTGCAGAATTAGACTCCTAAATAGGACTTGCAGAACTGTGGAGATGGGCTTTAGTCATTCACCTATTTTGCTCTAGGCATGTGTCCTGTGTAGAGGCTATATGGTCCATCAGGGGTATGTATTTATCCAGTCTTGGGACAGCTAATGGATCTCTTCTCTGTAGTGATCATTGGCAGCCTGAAGGTGTGCTGGGGGGCTTTAGGTTGGATATTGGAAAAATGTTGGGCACTGGAACAGGCTTTCCAGGGCAGTTGCCTCAGCACAAAGTCTGACAGAATTCAAGAACTGTTTGGACAATACTCTCAGGCACATGGTGTGACTTTTGGGGATGTCCTATGCAGGGCCAGGAGCTGGACTCAATGATCCTTGTGGGTGCCTTCCAACTCAGCTTATTTTCTGAGTATCCTTACTAGAAATCTCAGCTGATTAGGATGGTAGAGACTGACTCAGCAAAATACTTGAACATGACTGCACAAACTGGATAATAAGATGACATTAGTTGGTGTTGGTCTAGGAATGCTCTGAACAAATACCACAGTTCCCACTTGCTCCCAGTATATTTCCCAGAGGCCAGATACAGCTATGAGGACACAGCTGGGTGGAACAAGGCCGTAAGGCTCACGGGGTTGCAGAGCAAAGGGGGCTCTGGTGTTCTGCAAAGGTTCAGAGCAGAGGCCCTGCTGCAGGGGCGGGCAAGGTGGAAGCAGCGGTGAAAGTGTCACGCTCAGCACACACGTTTTGATGGGCCTTCATGTAAGCCCATTAAAGTCAATGAGAACGAAACACACACTTTGCTCTGCAGAGATGGGATTACTCATGCACCTAAAATTAAACATGTGGTTAAGTGCTCTGCTGAACCAGGGACAGAGAGATGGAAAATGAGCACTGCCAGTACTGATTCTCCCCCATCGTCTTTTCCACACAGCTGCCTCCTGATGCCTGCTGACTCTTTGGTAAATATGGACTGTAGCTGTAGTGCTGTATTAATTACTAAAAGAAACTGGGCCATATCCAAAGCCCTGGCCTTGCTGAGGTTTTGTACAAAACTTCCATTAATACCAAGTTAAGATCATAAAAACGCGATTCTGTAGCACAAGAATGGAGTTGTTCCTAACACAGTGGATGGAGATGAGATTTCCTATCACAGAACCAAATTAGTGGGAAAGTACAACTACCAGATAAGTCTAGAGGAAAGGTAAATTTTCTGTTGGGAAATGTACATTAGAGAGCTTCTTCTGCAGTTTTCTTTTGTGTGAACTTAATCAGCTGTCAAATCTTTTAGCATAAATAACCCTTACAGTACCAGAGAAAATTACACATGTCTGTGTACAGCAGATTTATTATTAAGACATTTGCTTATTTAGCAGGTGCATTAATTTGATCCAACATACAAAAGAATTGTGGTTGCATCAAATTGTTTCTTTAGTTTTAAAACAAAAAATGCAAGCTACAGTGGAATCTCTCTTTGAATCAGGGAAAATGTCATATGTGTGTGTTTGACATAAATTATTATTCATTTGACAAGCATCTGGAATTTATGTTACATAAATTTGGTAAGTCACCATATTCTTACATTTCCTCACCACTTTTAGAATGACATTCCAAGAGTTACATTCAATCTTCTTTTAGAATAGGCTATACTTCCCTATCCATGTATGCATCCCATGAGAAAACAGATCATATTGATATATCAAATTACCTCAATATCAAAATTGAGGTAAAACATATCATACAAGAATATAAGTGATACTACAGATATCTACTACCTTAATAAACTATGATTTATTTTTGTATAAATTATAAAGCTGTGGGTTTTCTTATAAACATTGATGATAAAGCTTTGATGTATATTTTATTATCTTTGGAAATGTGGGCATTTCTGATTGAAATAAGCATTGAAAAGTAGACAGGATGCAGAATTTTAGAAAATTTTTTCTTCCCCTCTCACAGTGCAAAAAACTTAAAAATATTTTTTAAACTGCTTAACATGCGGTTTGTTCTATTAAATTAAATCAATATCAGAGTAAAGACCCAGGAATTCCAAGAATTTTTGCACAGGTCATTTAACTTATCTGCTCCTCTGCTTGTTACTGTGTTATCAGTGTTTTACTGACAACTGCCTTTGAACCAATAAAGTAAAATAGAATTGGAATTGTAAAAAGCTTGATGATATTAGATAAAAACTGATAAGTAAGAATAAATTATTATGTCAAATATGTACTAAATATAACATGTAGTAGACACTACATCATAGTTAATAATAACAAATAATAATAAGGCAATGCACAACAATCCTTTAAAAACCTGGTATCTTCCATTACTGCCAATAGATCTGGGTGTACAAGAGAAGATACTCCAGCTACTTGCTTTTTAATGGAAAAAGTGTGTTGCCAGGCTGGACACTTCTCAGTGAGGCTTTGTTAGATACAGACTAACTCCAGGAAATGTAGAACTGGGCACATACTTCTGCTATGCTCCAGAAGACCATAAAGCATTTAAAACTGTACTTCAATATTTAACTTCTTCATTCTTGGTTCTTGCCTTGATAATCATCTTGGAAAATAAAAGCCAAGACAGTTGGTCTGTGTTGCTTTTTGTCAATCCTTAAATACTAAATGCATAGATGTTAGGTCTGTGGTGTTTTAGGTGTAAGGGGGCAAATACAAATGTCATATAAACAAAAAAATAATTAATGTCCTTTCCCAAAATGAAAAGAACTCAGCCTCCACAAAAGAACTCAGCCTCCGGATACAGTCCGTATCTTGCAAGAGCCACTTTTCTTTAGTCATTGTTCCATATTTACACTTATCCAGTTGAAATCTGAAGACTGAGAGAAGCAGATCCATGTTAAACTTCTTGCCTGTAACAGGCAGCTGAAGAACACAGTGGCTAAAACTCAAAAAGGCTGCTGTCTGTCAGACTTCCCTGTTGAACAGTAGACCTGGGAGCTTGTATTTGCTTTTTTTTTTTGGCTGCAAAAAAAAACCCCCCCCCAGCATTACTGCTTATAAGGGAATGAAGAGTGTTTAGGGAATGCAATCCAGGAAAGATGGCAAAGGCTTTTTTGTGGCTGCGGCAAGATTACTATTAGAGTGGCTAGAACTCTTACATGACCAGCTTGCTTTAAGAGGTAGTGATATTTGGATGAATAAGCTAAAAGGCCTGGAAAGAGATAAAAGCGAACAATGCTGCACTGTGGTGAGCAGCAATAGATGCCCAGGTACATCCTGGGGGAAGTACTGACCTGTGACAGTTTAGTCCTGGCACTGGGGTACGTTATTTTTCTCTGCTTTCATCACAGTCATCTTCTTCCCCACTTCCCCTAACCATTTTACCAGACATATTTTTATTATTTTTCCATATATTTTTAATATGTGTATTTTTGGTGACATTCTGAGTGTTGCAGAGAAATCTACTGTACAGAACCCAAGATTAAGAAGCCTGCATGATTTACCCATCCCACAAGAAAACACTATATGCTGGAATACCTGTATCAGTTTTTAGAGCGGCTTCAAGAAGATAAGGACCCTCTGTATAATGCAGCTGAAGAAGCCATTCAGCCTGCAAGGCAGACAGGACATGTCAATTAAGAATGACCTAGTTTCACTGGACTGGTGGAGATTATGGGTATTTTCTGAAGTGTGCTGGAGAGCAACCACAAATCACATGGCCCTGCTTGGGAAAACTACCCATGAGAAGTGGGAATAATTTTGGCCTGAAAAATGAAGTTTTGTCAGTTTGGACAGCTATCTCACAGAGACAGGCTGGTCTGTGCCTGTGGTACCCTCAGCTTACCAAGCAGCAGGTGCTGAGCTGAGGGGTCACAAAGCTAGACTCAAGTAATAGAATCAGAGTGGCTGGTCATTTTATCTTCCTGGTAGAGGGAGAGCAATACAAGAGCAGGAAGTATGAGGTAAGAACCACAAACAAAGCCTGGAGGGATGATTTGTTGTGGTTTAGGATCATATGAGAAGTCTTGAAAGAGCGTCAACAAAACCTGGGTGTGGTACAAGTGTGTCCTAGCAGAAGGTCTTAAAGCAGGCAACAAAACAATAGCAGGAGTTCATGTGGTCTAGACCAATGGCCAAATACAGGAAACCACAAAGTGTGCTTGCTGGCAGAGAGGAAGAAGTGCCTGAGAGCGGAATATCACTGCTACAGCCAAGCAATATCCAGGAGGGACCCAGACACTTCCTCACAGAGCACCAGGAATTATGTGGGCGACCCTGGCTCCGTGTTCTCAAGGATGGATCAGGACAGATGCCAGCAGTGAAAGCAGCATCCCTGTGGGAGTGTATACCAGGGGGGAAAAGCAGAGCAGCAGGGGGAAAAGTTGAAGCTAGACAGAAATACCCATTCCACAGATACCCATCACACAAAATGGTCTGTAAGATCAATTGGGGTCTGAAAGCAGTTTGTCCTGCAAATGACCTTATGAAGGAGAGCAGCTGGCTGAGGGTTTTCTGTCAGTTAAGGAAAACAGAAGTCTTTGGGATTATGTCAGAAAGTGATTGGTGTCTGTAGATGCTCACCCCTGGATCACCGTCACCCAGAAGAAAATCGAAGGGTCACACTGGCTGTGAGCTGCAGTGGTCCACCTGCACCAGAGTGCGGGTGAGCCTGATGACCCAGCATCTGGGGAAAGAGTAACAGTTACTGAGATGTCAATGGGACTGAACAGAAAGAATCACTAGGTGGACTAGCACAAGATAAACTTGCAGCATATGTGAGCGTTGCATGCTTTTTTGGTAAAAACTAACATACTGCAAAATAGAGTAAAATACAAAACATGTAACCTTGATTTACAAGACTTTGGTAACTGTGCTGTTCTCAGTACATGCAGTTAACCTAATGGTATAACTTCTAGTTAACTTCTCTGATAGGGCTGAGAGGCCAGAAAGCTACAGCGTGGCATCTGCCAGAATATCCCTACAGAAAAGCACTGCTTTTTTTGATTGCTGCTAGCAACTTAGCGTTTTCTGAAACCATGCACAGCAGAAGCATTTGGTATTTTGCCAAAGCAAAAAGGAACGGGTGTTTTACCCAAACTGCTTGAAGGATTTAACTCCCTTTGTGTTTCATGCATACCTCTACAGTGTACCCAGAGCACCATGGAGGCAAAGCAAAGTCTGTGTGTGAGTCAGAGAAGAGACTGACACCGAGAAGTGATGGAATTTGGCTGGATTTGCCTGAAAAAACAAGGTGGAAGCAAGGACTAGTATCCAGTCCTTTGCCATCCAGCAGTGATAAGGAAGGAGTGACCACCATGAGGCAGCATTTTCTTAATAGCTTTACTAAGCTCTTCTGCCCTACTATCCCTATGACACCATTTAGATATCTAAAATAAATAAATAAATAAATGAGTGGTTGGGGAAATGGCCTTGAGAGCCTGTAAATGACAGTCAACAGGAGAGTGCCTTTCTGGAGAAGATTTGTAAAATGCCCTGACTTATGTGGAAGGTACCATTGATCGATATTTTACACTTTAATGTCACGCAGTGCAAAAGTGTGATTAATGGAACAATTAAATTCCCTTGCTTCCAGCAGAGACCTGAACCTTTATTTTGGTGGGGTTTTTTTCAGTACCATAATGTTTAGCTAGTTTAAAGGTGTTCTTTAATTTCTTTTTTAACTCATATCCAAATTTTACAGAGATACAGTGAAAGACGATGTCACATTGTCAGCAAAAACAATTAGATTATGATCCTTTAATCACTCATATTGAGCATGAAGTCCCTGATTCAGCAATGCATTTAAGTGTGCTTTGAATTTTAATTATGTGTGACAATCATTGTTATTCAGAAAGGTGTTTAGGCGTATGCTTGTATGTTTTGCTGAACAGAAGCTTGAGAGCAATAAGAAGGCATCTGGCACTTACCTAAGAGCAATCCAGAGTGAGTCATAGAAGTGAAACTGAAGCTGTGGCCACAGAGAGTTACTGCGTAGAGCAGTGTCCTAACCCTGTACTATAATAATCAAGAAAGAAAAAGATCTGCTTATCTCAGTCTTCAGATTCCTGAAGTGTCTTTTTTTCTGGTTGAAACTGCATTATTTTACTAGGGTCCTTTCATTTCTTGTCAATCAAGGATGATGAATATGGGAATGTTTGTTTTTTCATCACACTTTCCACTGGATAAATAATTCCCAGCACACAGGGGTGGCTGTTGAACAAACTCCTGCTGTAAAACCAGTTGAAAGGCTCCCATTGATTCTGAGGAAAGTGGTTTCAGGCCCTGGGTGAGTCACTGCATGGGCAGCTCTGGCCTCAGCCCTTCTTGTGTTGTCTCTGTAATACAGCAGCAGATCAAGGTCTCTCAGCCAGTCACAAACAAATGCTGAGACTGAAGAATCACTTCCCAATCCTGAAGTCTTCTGACAGCAGGCTGCTGCCTCTTTCTAGCTGCTTCTTTCTTTCTAGCTGTCTCAGCCATCAGTGAGAGCTACCCTAGGACAGCAGACTGTCTCTAACAGCACCTGGCAGGGCTCTGGCAAGCACTGTACTTGGATGCAAGGCACCACTGCTCCACTTGCCTCATCATGATACTAAGGGGAGAATTTAACACCCCTGCCAACTCAGAGTAATAAATGAGAGAACTCCTCAGCTGATTATCAGCTCTTTTACCTGCAATGTCCCGGACCATTTAAATCTTATTATGACTGATTAAAAAACATAATGGAAAATTGATTTTTTTCTGTGTTATAGGGGGAAAATCAATGCAGATTAAGAACAAGAGAAACAGAGAAAGGGAACAAATACAACTGCAAATTCCACTGGACTCAAACCCAAAACCAAGGGTATATATTCTAAACTGCAAGAACACACACTTTCTAAAGACTCCTAAGTCTCTGCACTGGTAAAATAAACGAACTTGAAAGCAGATTGAAAATAGATGGGGTGTCTCTAAGTGAAAAGAGACAGTTATCCTCTCCACCTGCTAACAAACACCGTTCTTTTTTTGTTATGAAATGTCTCCAACTTAAAATACTGCCTGAAAGTAAACTCCTTCATCAATTCATGATGAATTCTTCAAAGGCATTTTGGAAGACACTCTAAACCGCTGGCTTTATTATAGCTTTATTTAGGATTTGAGGAGAGAGAATACTGCAATCAGAAAGGAAGAAAGACAGACAGAGGAAATGATTACCTTTCAACCCCTGTGATTTAGAAAGAATAACATGCTTCTTTCTCGACCTGTTATATACTTACAGAGTAAAATTTGACAATGTGGCATTGAACTGTAAGTGCCTGCTAAAGTGATATCGTCCTCTAGTGTATACCAGGAACTTCTGGACCTGGAAATTCTGTGCCCTTTCTAGAATGTATCCTCCCACTGCTTTTGGATTAATCACTGTATGCTCCCCTCTGTACTTTCCAGCAGAAGTGATTAATGGAAAGGGTGGGTAGCCATGCCCTCACTGCTGTGTAATCACTTCTCTTCATGTAGAATAAAGTTCAATTTTGACAGCAATACTATTATTTTAAATTATTGTTTTCCTAAGTTCCTCAAACTCTTTTGACAAACCTAGGTAAGTTTTCCTCCTTTCTGAAGTTGTGCAGCCACACATATTTATTCCTCATGTAAAGGAGAAAAAAGTTTTTGCTGTAGTACTCTGGGCATTTAAGATCTGCTAAAGGTACAGCACCAAATAGATACTTTTAACCCTGGTGGTGATGAGTGCATATCTGTCATAGGATGTAGAGCTGAGCTTGCTGTTTAGTTTTGGAGGCCTTCCCAAACATTTCACCATTCCACCTGATAAGGAAAATAGGCTGGGAAAAATGCTACACATTAATTGTGGCAAAGATTGTCCTGTCTCCATTTTGACAACGGGATTAAGAAAACATGATTTCTAATGGCTACACTGAGAATTAGGGATGTTTGACATCTGTTTCTGTAATTCTGTTCTCCCTAAATGCTCTAAAAAGCATCCAAAGGCACCAGATTCTGTGATAGGAACACCAGAAGAAATACCTTGAGGAATACAACTGGGAAAATGGGCATTGCTTATAATGGGTACTGGCCTCCAGAATTGCCTGCAGCAGGACCCTGAGCTCAGCATTGCAACCCTGTTCTCTCTTTTTTCCATCACGTCCTCTGCTATGTGAGTGTTTTTGTCTATCCACTGCCCAACTTTAAACATCAGAAAACTTTTAAACTCAAACTAAACCATTTGGCTTAAAAAGCTGCAATAAAAGTGAACATTGGAGATTATGAATCAGATAAATGTGTCCCTGTGACAAGAGTTTGTTTTCTCTACTGAAAAATAATTTGTTATTCCATATGTTTTGCCACTGAAGGTTTGCTTTTAGAAAGCACATTATAGAGACTATCAGAAATTTTCTCTGAAGCTGAGCTCAAATATGCGCAAAAAGTGGACATTTCTCTTTTTTGGTGTGTGTATAAATAACATTATAGCACTCTCCCCATAGACTGTATGGCAAAGATAGAAATACATTTACAGATAACCTATGTAAGCCACACCAGCTTTGGTGTCTTTGTACCAAAGCAATGATGATGTAAGTTAGCCAAGGATTTGCTCCTCCTTCACAAAATTGGCTTGTGGCTCAGTTCCTTTTTGCTGGTAAAGCTCTTGGTTTACCAGCATCAGTTTTGGAGTCATGTTTGGTAGTCCTTTTGCCTGGCTGGTTCTGCTTGGTGGCCCTGGGCAACGCTTATCTGGCAGTATTCGTGACTAACTTGTCAGAACCCTTTCAAGGTTGAATTCTTATTGAAGGAGGGTAGGAATTGCAAATAAAGGATCTTTTTTCTTATTTGATTTCAGCCAGGGCCAGGGGAAAAAAGTAATTTGTGGGTTGTTTGTGGGTTATTTGTACACACAGAGGATTGTGTCACAGGATCCTTTCAGCCAACTACCATCTGCTGCTGCTAATGGAAACTGTCTAAACCGGCCCAAATTAGGCAAGTCTCTGAGATCAAACTATAAGAAGAATGAGGAATTTGCAGTCAGTTTAATTTTCAAAATGGCATTCTAAAATGTGTGGGTTTCTTCCAAGTCCCTCGCTAAAATGTGCTGCAATGTACACCAGTGCAGTGCTGAGGGTGAGTCCAGGGAAAGCGGGGTAACTCTGAGGTAATGGAAAAGACAGTTTCTTCAAAACAGTTGGAACATGCCCGGCGATTTGGATGGGTCTGTACGTAGTGGGTGCTGGAAATAGGCTGGAGAGGCAGGGATCACCCAGGAAAATGTATTTCAACAATGGACTTTAATAGCAACAAGACAACTGAGCAGACCTACCTTGCATGTTTGTGTGATTAATAGCTGTGATGAAGGGTTAGTGAGTAACAGCCTGATGCCAAATGGATATCAATGGGATCAAACCATGCATTTGGCAGATATAGGAAGGAGCATTCATTGTTGCACACAGAATAAAGGAGAGTGAGGCAGCAGCTCCCCAAACCCCCGGCAGAGCTCTGGCATGTGAACAAGAATCCGGCTGTAACCCTGCACAATAAGGACCACGCATGTACACATGTGCACGCAATTACATGGCATGAATGTAACAAGAGAAAATTGAATATAAAATATCACAGAAAGCCAATAATTCTGGTTTATATCCTTCTTTCTCCTTGATGCTTAAGAGAACCTGGCTATTTTAAAATCTGGGTTCTATTTACATAGCCAAATTTAATGCTCTTTCTTGTGCAAAATATGGTAGGAAGGAATTTAAAATGTCAACATTCTCTAGACCTGTTTATCTCTTTTCATGCCTCACTCTGTATTAAAGAATAGACATTAGATGATTGAAACTGCAACAGTTCTGCTGAAGATGTGACAAGTTATACCAGCTGCAAACATGATCCAAAATCTCTGACAATGTACCTGCCCTACAAAATAAGGATTTAATCACACGGTAGCCAGCATATGGGGAAATCCTTTTATTGATCATGGAGGCTGCATCTCTTACTCATTAACAGATTAAGGAAATTAAATTAAGGCCTTAACACAGGAAGTCATATTTTCCATGAGATGTATTCAGTAGGACATTTTTGTTTTCCAAAAATTCCTAATGGAATTAGAAAGGAATAACATTCTTTTTATCAACTTTATCTAAAAATGATAATAAAAACAATCTGATGGTAAATTGTCCTCAAGGTTGCTAGAGATTGATCAAAGTCCAAGTTTGCTATTACCAGTGTGGAAACACCTTGGTATAGACAGGCCTGTTTGGTGATGGTAAATTTCATGGGAGATAGAGCTAGGTATATTTTCCAAGGTATACTTTCCCAAGCAAACAAAGTAAGCAAACATTACTAGAATAAAAAATAAGAAGATATTAAATAAATTAGAAAGCTGCTACCCTGCAAAAGACAGGGAGTTCTCTCGGCCAATGTACATGGGAGGGAAAAGTACTGGAATAGAGTCTCCAAAGAATTTTATTTCTGGTGTGCACACTGGAGATTATAACCTTCACTTCATTGCATCCTATGGCACACATCATTGTAACTGGAATCCAGCATGTATATGCAATAGCCAGTAGCCAAGCCATCAACCCATTGTTCACAGAAAGTATACAATTCTGTATTTATCTGTTTGTGTGACACAGCAGGGAGAAATCTGGGTCACCTGCATTTCCTGAGCCACTGCATCACTTAAAAGCTGAAAATGCTCCACAGGATTGATTAAACTTCTGCTACAAATCTTGTGTATAAAAAACCCTCACATGTGTCATATTTTGCATTTTACCATATTTGAAAATAAAAGAAGAAATTGCCTTATCTCCAAATTAACATAAAAATGTCCTTAAACCACTAAAAATGCAGTGTGTTTATTTCATTAAAAATTAAATTTAATGTGACTTTATTGCTAGCATGTGCTAATTATATTTTGAAGTATGGAGACAGAGGCCATCCGAGATTTTAATTCAGGATTTCATATCTACAGAGAAGGTTTCCTCAAATTGAGCAAGCAGATGAGAAGAAACATTAATTCCTGCTAATTTAGTTGCTGTTTCTGCTATATTGTTAATTAAGAACCTAGAACTACTTGAATTATCCTCTCTGGGCTTGTCTACATTGCAGTAAAAAATGTCATTTAGTTCCAATATTATTATGAAAAATCAAACTGACTCTGTTTAGAGGGGTTCAAAGGTTTACTCCCTATAATAATTTCCCCTTGTTTATTTAACTCTTGAGAATTGTGCTTGTGCTGGTGTTAGATATGTTTTGGTAATGTTGACATATTCCCTCTGAAATAAGAGTAATCATGGTTTTCCTGGCTTTACTTCATGCTTATACAGCAGGAAGCCAGGATTGTACTGAGGTAAAGAAGTAAATTAGGTTATTCCAAAGAAAATCTGCAGGGATTGAGGTGGAAATTACACTTGCATCTTTGGCTGCTTTTGCTCTGCTGTGGGATGAAGATCTGATCTTGCTGCCATAGAGATGTATCATTTTTTGTCCAATTTTCACAGCCAATATCCCAGGTTGTACATTTGAAGGACAAATAAAGTAGAAGTAGACAGATCTAGAGTAAAAACTGTCTTTCAACATCTGCATCACAAGGGAAGTGTCAATAGCCTGAAAAGTAGAGGACTTACAGACAGCACAATGATTCGCTTCTTTCTATGGGAAGGAAGATGACAAGGAACAGATTTTCAGCTGGTGATGAAACTTTTCCATCTACTGAGCAATACAGCTGCCAAGAAATGATGAGGCAGGATATGATACACAACTCATACTCCCTATCCTCCACCTGCACAAAATCCAGGCTGCACACCACAGACCTCTTGGTTATGTTGCAGGCATCCATCTGTCAAGTAGAACTTTTCTCAGAATTAGTGTCCTAGGCCAAATTAGTCCCTGAGATAATTCCATTGTGTTTTGTCTAAGGAAATACCAATTACTGTGAATGGAAGGATGATCTCACGATGAAAGCAAATGAATGACTTGGAATCATGGCTGGGACCTTGGATAGATTCCTCTTCTGCTGTAGAGTTCTCATATGATTTGGATAAACTGACGCAAATGCCAGTTGCCTTGACTTCCACCTGTACAAAATGAGTCTAATTCTAATTTAGTTCCAGAGCCATCTTTTAAGAATCTGTATTTCTTTGAGCTGTTTTGATAAAAAGAACTACAAAAAAGCCCAACCGAACAAAACCAAACGAAACCAAACCAAATCAAACCAAACCAAACAAATTCCAAAAACCAAAACTGGCATATTGCTATTTTTATAAACCATGAGAAAAACATTAAGAGCATAATGTTCTGGGAGATGACAAATAGACATGTCTGCATTTAGTAAGTCTATACTGTCAACTTACTCTGAACAAGAAGGATTAAAAACTCTTTTTGATCTCTCTCTGAGCTATCTCAAAGGACATGGGAGATAAATATGCAAAGCAGATTAGGATTAGTCTAGAATGCAGTAATATTAAGAAAATAATCCTTGAAAATTCAAAAAAGACTAAAAATTACCTTTTTCTCTGCCACTGTGATATGCTCACCTATAAGTTATACAAATGCTCCTGCATGTTTTGTGCATACAGGAAACTTCCCTTGAAGTATCTTTTTTTCTCTGTAGAGAGAGTCTGCATAATTAGATTAGGTCAAGTTAAAAATGCATCGCTTTTCTCTCTCCCTTTCTCTCCCCCTCTCTCTCTCCAGCTCTGCAGCAATACTCTAGCTCCACTGACTGATCTAAAGTAGGAACTGGTGCCTCCCAGAAATGTACATCCTTAAGAAATGTGTTCAGTTAAAATCTCTTCCAAGTACTGATGAAAGTCCTGTGTGTGCTTGTTTTTCCTGCATCTGTTTAACTTTTATGGTCATATCTACAATATTTCATACAGATTTCCATTAAATTTTACAGTTTTGGAGTTGCAACTTATTTTTACTTTGGCTGTCATTGCTGATATTATTATTACCATAACACTATCAAAAAAAAAAAAAACAAAAACAAAACAAAAAAAAAAAAACCAAAACAACAACCAAAAAGCAATTTCTTAGAGAAAGCAGAAACACTTGTATCTTTGAAGATTAACATGATCTTGTTAGCATGAAAGGAAAACAACAGCTTGGATCTTAGTCCACAGAATCCAACAACATTACCTCTATGGATTAGTGACTAATTGTGAAAGCAGCACTTGGCTAAAGCATTCTCCTCTACTCCTTTTTATGCATTTTTGATCAAATAAAATAAGTTTTTCCTTCCTTAGATAACACCAGTTTATTCTTGACTGCATGGGTGTTTCAAAATGGACCAAAGTTTACATTTCTGAGGTTCATTTAGCTACATCTTTGGGTGTCATTTGGATTGTTCAAGATTAGCCACAGTATGTTATGACATTTCTTTGATGGTATCTGAGCATAAGAACTGGCAAAAAAATCCACTTAATTATTCCTATAGTAACATTTAATATCCAGTTACCTCATTCTAATCAAAAACCCCAGCAGCTTTCAAGGGGTTAGCCTTTTTCTTCTCAGATGCTTTAAGGAAGTTGGCACAAATATTTTTTACAAGCTCCAGCAAATGAACCCAGTGTATAGAAATTGAAGTGTCTAATCTAATCTGTTGAGGGATCTGTACCACATGCATTACCCTGACATTTAAGGTTTCATACTCAGTGACCGGTTAACCAAATCTGTCACTGTGACAGACATGTATTTCTACATGGTGTGCCACAACTTAATCTTTCAGGCACCGTTTAGGTGAAATATCTTGTAGCATGGTGACTCAGAGTCCATAATGCCTTTAATGAAGAAATTTCCCAGCTGGTATTAAACCAGATAACTTTGATTGTCATATTTGCAATAAAGCAAAACAAAGTGAATTTGTCTACTAGGCTCTACACAGTAGATCAGCTGTTAGACCAAGTAACTCTAGTTATCTTTACAATTACTGCTGTTATTATTATTATGTGTTATTACAACCCTGCACCTCTTCCCTCTTCCCTGGCACCACAGCCTGTGACTTTCTGGAGGTGAAGACTGTTTTCAAAATATTTGCTTAGTGACAGATCTGAACTTCTAAATTAGCTCTTCTGACACCTTGTGGTTCCTGTACATCACACTGTAAATCTGCTATGAGTTAGAATGTTGTCTGATATCTCTCAATGATATAGTAAAAGATAATGTTCTATATAACTGCATGCATTTAATAGTTTAAGAAGAGAAAGAATTCTTTTATCATTATTTGATTTCTACCCTCTTGTTTTCTTTTGTGGTGTTTTTTAACAGCATCAATAATTTTTATGTTCAATTTGTCTCCAGGTTTCTGTGCTGGCTCTTTCTGGCTGCTGCCCCTGGCGTGGCCTGACTTGTGGAGTCCCAGAGCTGGAGGGGGGGGGTGCTGCATGCACATGTTGCCATCTGTATCTTTCTAAAGCAGGTTATCTCCACTGGAGACAGCTCTTGCCATTGGGAGGAAACCTGCCCTTTCTTTCTGCAAGAAACAAGAAATGTGTCTGCAAGATACAGACTTTGTGGATTCTTGTAGTGTAGATAAATCTCCTTGGACAGGCTGGCTCCAGTCACCCTGGAGCACTTGGGCTGTCCTGGGGAACGAGCACTCTACATGGTCTACACATTTCATCCCACCCTTTCTTGACACTTGCTTTTACTAGACAGTGCCTGCCTTTGTTAAAGTTTTTTTCCCTGGAGGATCTATTTTGTTTCTAAAGCTTTTCTGCCAGACCCCATCTACCCCAGTCTGTAGTCCTATCTCTTTGAAGAACAAATACATATGCTTTTGATGGATAACATAGAGGCCTCTGCCACTATGACTCAGCAGCAATTATACTGCTTTTTATGCAGAATTTATTAGGATGTTCTACAGAAGGAGCTGTACAAACCTAGTGTGTGACTTCAGTAATTCCACTGCAGCAAGGAGGACGAAGTCATGATGACTGGGATCTTGGCAGTAGGTCCAGAAGCATATTGAGAATTTGTGTCTGAAAGGAAGGATCATGGGTCTTGTGACAAAGAGTACCAACTCTTTAAAATCTAGGCTACTATGTTCAGTGCTTCAGGCTGAAAAGTTTAATTCCAGATCAATCTGATCTGCTAATGGGTTCAATAAGGCCCCTCAAAGCTTTAATGTTCTGAAAAAAAATGCACCCTCCCCCCATGTCTGCAATTACTGCCACTGATGGTGATAACACACTCCCTGAATCTAAGTGGAAGCAGCTGAGATGTTTGTGACACTTGGGGCAGACTTCCCAGGAGCACTTTGAGCTTTGCTTGAAAAGAGGTCTTAATGCATTTCGTGTATTTCGAGGTTGCAAAGAACAGCATTAAATAATCACATAGGGGAGAAAGAAAACTTGTTAAAAGTTCCCCAATTTATTAGACACAGCTTGATGAACAGACTCCCATTCTTCTGGGACAGCACGATGTGCCACTTGATGGAAATCATGAGGAAACAGTTACATAGAAGGGCTGGCTAGCAGCAAAAGGAGGCAATGTTTTAAAAACTTTCTATAAAAAAGAAATAATCAGCTTGATGGACCCAAATCCTTTCCATAACTTCATGCCTCTATATCCCCTGAATTCTGGAAGATGGTTGCACTGCATTATTTTCCATAGCTGGCTTTCCTTTCCAGTTTATTTATCTGTTCTACTCAAAGTGTGCATCTCTGGCTATACCCACCTCTCCTCTCTCGGTCACCAGGCATGGGGATGTCCTGAGGGAGCACCAGCTTGCAGCACTCCTTGCTTGGGGTGTGTTTGTTTCCGACCCTCTTTGCCAGGTTTCAGTGATTTTGCTTAACTATAAGCTAAGCTAAGTGCTCCCTATGGATGCTCACCCTGATAAACAGCAGGCTGTGGGCAAGCGTGGAGGCCCCTGCTCTGGCATCCATCCCCAATATAGGTATAGCCCCTCACTTTCCTACTAATCTGACCTATTCAGCACGGCTGAGTAAAAAGAAAAAAAGGGGGGGAAAGGGAAACTCAAGGAAAATAAAGACGGGAAAAGGAAGAAGAGAAAAGGGGAACAGAGAAAAAGGGAAAAGAAAGGGAAAAAAAGTCAAAGAGAAAAGAGACAGGAACAGGAAAATGGAACAAGGAGAAAAAGGGAAGGGAACTAACCCCTGGTTGCGCCCAGCGGGCAGCGGGACACGGCCCAGCCCGAGCCCCGGGACCGGATTCCCCAGATTTACAGTAATGTTTAAATATTATTGCTTTGTTGTCATCTCTACTTAGCAGAACTGTGCTACTTAATAAGAGCATAACCTCAGCCAAGTGAGATGTTTCTCATCACCTCTGACTTCATTGCTGGGATGAACATCACTGCACACCAGCCAAATTCACCAGAAGACTAATTTTAAAGTAAGGGAGGTTCTGAATCTAATTATTAATATTTATTATTTTTAAATCAATTCCTACCTCTTTCTTGTACTTAAACAGTAATACAGCCATGGTGTCAGAATTCAGAAACATGACAGTAGTTAAATGTAGGAAGTATTTATGAAAGCATCTGAAAACAAGCCTCCAGAAACCACAAGTGCCACATTTTCCATTTTGCTGGAGTTTTGGGGTAACTCTGTACTCACCTTTCATAATGCAACAAAAGCTAGAATTGTCCCTCCATTTTTGAGCAATTCAGTTCAATTTCCCAGCCCCAGGGGTTTTAGCAGAACGGTTGTAGCTTGAAATTTTTTTCTTTCTTGCATTGAAAGACATTTTATTAAGGAAAAAATCTAACATTTCCTCCATCTGGTTTTATCTAAGCTTCATAGTTATTGGACAAAGCCTGTATATATGACCAAAATATTTATTTAAAGCTCAAAAGGCACATAAAATAACCCTATTTTCACATCAAGGTATTCCAGCTCATTTGTCAATTTTTTGGTGAGAATTTGGAGGTGGAGATTCTAGGTGTTATTCACTTCACCCTCCTCACAACCTATACATGCCCACCTGCTCCTCTCCTGGCCGTACCTGCCCGGCGGAGCTGCGGAAAGGCGCTGTTCTTAGTCGGGGGAAATTCCGATTTGCGCCTTTTCCGGTGACTTAATCTGCTGGCATTTAAAACAGATGCATAATTATAATGTATTGTTAGGGAGAACAGCACGCCTGGCTAAACTTATTAACCGTCCTGGGGTGATTCATGCTCCATTGGAATTAAACCATCCAAAAAGTGAGCCGGGATTGACTTTGACAGCGTTTCATCAGCCTCTCTCCTCTGAGGCCGGAGACCGTCTGCCCCGGGGCCGGGTGGGTGGGGGGCTCGGCCCGGCCCGGCCCGGCGCGGCTCTCCCGGCCTCGTCCCATCCCGGCGGCGCGGCTGGAATCCTGCGGGAGCCGGCGGCTGGATGGGGCTGCCTGTGCGGGAGGGAGCGAGGAGTGCCCCTGGGTGTGAGCGGAGGGGCTTACGGCATGGCTCAGGTTCACGGTGCCAGCGAACTTCCTGAGCAGCTGTCGGGCAGGGTTGGTGCCTTGGAGCCTTGGTGTGAGAGGAGGAAACGGGAGGAAGCACGGCGAGGTGGGATGAGGGATGTGCCTGATGAGGATGATGAGTTGAACTTCCCGGTGCGCTGATGGGATGCGAAAGGGTCAGATGCGCCTTTGATGAGGCATTTGCCTTGGAAAATCACCTGCCTGTCCTGCAGTAATTAGTTACTAAACTTGGAATTTTCCTCCCTTAAGCGGTATTACAGTGCACCTGCCGCGTTTAAGATCTGTCACCGCTTCCAGAATACTCCCCCCTGTTTTCATGGCTTGCTACTATTAAACCTATTATGCTGGAAGCAAATGCCAAGTGTTAGTCCTGGTATAGGTCTCTGGCTGGGAACAGAGTTGGCTGCAGAATATGGCAATTCAGGCTTCAGCCCTCCAGGTCATTTACATGTACTTGGAGCCGTGTGAGCAATTAAGTGGTTTTAGGTTTCTGTGAGTCTTCCAATTTTCGAAGTGATTTTTCTTAAACATATTTGAAAGTTTTGACGCTTCATTCATAAACAATGAGAAAAGTCTGCTGTTTCCCTGAAATGTGAGGTCTGAGTTGGATCAATAGGAAGTACTGAATATTTTGATGCAGCGACACTATTTTAAACCTGCTTATTATAGTTTAGAACTGCAGGAGTTGTGGAATATTTACTTAACCCTACATAGCATATACTGCAGTGTTTGGGCAAAACCTGGGTTGTTTAAGCACAGATTTAAAAGCCTGTCCTGCAGGCCAGTTCAAATGGACTAGGCATGGAAAGCAGTATGAGGTACTTTCTGGTGCTGTTGATGTGGAGGTCAAGGTTACTCTTGATCTTGCCTGAGTGTGCTTTAAAACAGTTAAAAAAAAGTGGTATTTGAGTGTCATCTTTGAAAGTGTGGAAAAGATAATCACACACAGATTTTGCTAGTACTAATCTCACACTGTTTAAAAGGTATTCCGAAAGATTGCTTTGTCCGTGTGTTTACCTCCTAACTAAATAAAGTACTTCTCATCATTGTAGCTGAGATTTAGGCATTGAATAGAGTGCTGTAAAAGCCAGTTAATGGCATATCTGTATGTGGGGTCATCTAATTAGGATGTTTTTCACTTGCAGCAAAGGAAGGGACAAGGCAGAAAGGGCTGTTTCCTGCTAGTAATTGTTGAACTAGAAAGGGTTATCTATTCAAAGAGGCAGGCTCAGACCCAGAGTATTCTTTTAAGTGTAATCACAGAATCTTGCTGCCCCGCAGGAGCTGGTTTGAAATGTAACAGTAGAAAAGGAGGTCGATGCTGGAGCTGCAGGACACATGCAGGAGATGGATCATGCTACTAACTTGAACTGAACCAAGATTGTGCATTTAAGCTAGGAGCCAGCAATGTCTTGTTTCAGGAGGGCAGCATATTGCCATGGTTTTTATTCTACTTCCTTTGCTATTATATTGAAATTACATCAACTGTTCTCTTTTTAATATAGTGATCAAACTTACTACATAAAGGGTGTCTGTAATTGCTTTCTGTATTTTTTTATGTAGGTTGGGCAAGATTAAGTGGCATCATAAAACTTCTTATAGCAAAATCAATTTTCCAATGGTAAGATGTAATATTTTAGCAGCAGCACGGCACCAAACGAAAGACTCTATGGACAGTGATATAACAAACTTGCTTGTAGTCTGGGCTTTGACTCTGTACCAAAGGATTCAATATTTTGTTTCTCACCCTTTATCCACTTAAACTGAAATAGCATGAATTTTAAGGCTGAGGAAGTTGAGTGAGCAAATGTACATCTTCTTACTTCTTGTCATTAATCTGCTTAACTCGTTTCTTTCGGGCTAAGAAGATATATTGCACATTATCAGTGCAATCCCAATATTTTTGAGCAGTTGACTTATTGATTACCTTGAATGAAAGTGTCGCTTGTCAGTTTCTAGTCAGTTTCTAAACACAAAGGCCAGTGTTGTTGGATTTTTTTTTTGTTTGTTTGTTTTTTGTTCTGCAGATGTAGTCCTAAAAAACACAAGCTTTTGCCACCCTTGTCCCCGCCACTGTAATTCTTACAGACAGCTGTGATATTTCCTAGTTACGTGTGTGGATTGTTACTGAGAGGTTCACCTCCCCAGCTCAAAACCTCCTTGTTCAGCTAGGAGCAAATAGATACACTTTTCCCCTCTGTTTACTTATTTATTTGAAGCTCAATGTGGTATGTAGTAACCTAAAACAAGAGTTGAATGAAGAAAGAGGGGGGAGATACTTAATGCCACAGTAGCTCACATTGCTTGTTAATAAGGGTTTATTTATTGTTAAGCAAAATCATCTTGAAACTGGTAACAGGGTAGAGAGGAATGCAATTTCCATTCCTACAGATGTGTTGAAGATATTGCTTCTTGCACCATGTTAAATCCAGCTTCTTGCCAGATTAAAGACTGGGGGGGGCTAATCTCTGCACACACAGTTTGTGTTTCATGCCAGTATCTACCAGTATTACAGGAGGGAGACCCATTGCTACAATTAGGCTTGCACATAGGCATGACCATTTTTGCCTGCCATTTAAGCCCCACCAGGCCACCTGGCAATTTGACGTGCAGGTGCCTTACACTGAAGCTCTCATCCTTCATGTGGCCTGTGCTAAGACAGGTCACTGTCAGTGCATGGCTGGGGAGGGGAAGATTTAGTGCTCTGTGTATCCGAGGTCATGCATGGTTACAGTAAACACGGCAGAAGCAGCTCATCTGTTGAGGTGGTCCTTTATACTAAATCTCAGAAGAAAGGCATATTTTAGGGGGAGTATGGTAGGAAGCTTTAACCTTGAGTGATGTATTGTCTCAGTGACACATTGTCAAAATCAGTGTTCTGGAAAATGAGTACAGATTTGTCTCTGTCTGTGTAGGGCTCTTCCATGAAATTTTGTAGCACAGACCAACTTTCTCTAGCTTACATTGCATTTTATTTAGCAGGCCTGAATGGGGCAGCCTTGCTGATGGTAGAAAATATCCATCAGCCCTGTTTCAAAGTTGCTGGGCTATATTCCAGACTGTGTTGCAAAAATCCTGTTAAATGTTTTCACCCTGTAGTGTCAGACTTGCATCATTTTAAAACAGGCTGAGCCCATACACATTTGACAGTACCTCTGTTGGGTCTGCCACATGAGATTTAATCTAGCAAGTGACCCAAATACGTGCACTAGAAGAACAAGTGTAAGTGCACTGGGGAAAATTACTTGCCATCTGTCTCCTTGTTGTGTGTGTATAGTTGATTATTAATTTACATTTGTGATTTTTATGGCCCTTTTTTGATGTCTTCTCAATTTTTCAGCTCTGAGTGCACCTCTCCAGTAGCTTTTAGTAGCTCCAGTTTACAGGTAGCTGCAATCTTCTGAATTCCAGGAGTGAGGTGGGTGATGGGGAGACAGGGGCTTGTGTACTTTCTCTGTAGTGTTTTCCCTTTGTGCCCTCTGTTCCATCTTCTGCATGCTAATTTCAAACCACCATAAAGATAATTTTTATATGAAACAGGAGTTTTAACATATTCATAGAGGAGTAAAGATAACTTGGAGAAGATGCTTGAGTAACTTAGGCTGTGTAGTAAAGGTTTGTAGTTGAGTTTGTGTTGTAGCTGAGTATTAAGCAAGTGAACTGGTAACTGATTGTCTAATGGGATGAACCCAGCACAATAATATTCTATTAATACCAGTTCTTTTTTAAATGTTGAGCATAACCTAAATAGGTATTTGGCTTTTGATTTAAAAACAGTTTATGCATAAAAAATTATGTTGAATTAAACACTTTGATCCAAATGTGAAATCTTAGTTTCATCAAAATATCAGTGGGTGGTTTGTTTTGGTTTTTGTTTTTATCCATTTGAGATACTGTAGTATAGAGATTATAGAAAGCAAAAAAGAAATTATGTCCCCACTGGCTTTATTTTAAGATTCTTGTTGCCTATGTAACACTAACATAAAGCATGTCAGTTCTGGTAGCTAGTTCAGAGGATAAATTCATGCCTGTTAGCAGACGGAGAGTCTCCCTGAGTTGGTGACGGGATGCACCTCATCTGCAGGAAGTTCTTCCAGCACACAATGGAGTTACAAATTCAAGTGTTCAACTTTCTCCAACATCTCCCATATGTATTCCAGCTGCACTTCTGAATCCTTTAAGTTTGCCAGAGCGAAAGTCGCTGAAAGGCTCAGAAGTATCTCATCTCAATTTGTTAACCATCTGATAGCTGCAAGAGTGATGAATTAGAGCTCCTCTGCTTCCCTCATCTGGAAGTTTGCCCTTCCCTTGTTGTTTGCTGCTAGGTTTGTTTCTTTCTTTTATTCTTTTTTTCTGTGAAGTTGACTGAATCAGACTTTGCTGTTTGTTTATGTAGTTTCTTTCTTCAGCTGAAATATTGGATGCTGAAACTGATGCAAGACTGCTGGCAACCTGTGGTAAGAGTTGCTCCAAAAAAAAAAAGCTGGAGAAACAGACCAAATCTTAAGGCGGAGATGCTTAGTGTTATTGTTGCTTATGTAGAAGTGAATCTGTTCTTTGGGCTATGTTTGATTTAAAAAAAAAGTATTTCTGGATATTTTATAGTTTTTACTCAGATTTTGGTATAACTGTCTGCTTTTTGGAAAAGAAGCCTTTTGCAAATGCCCATTTCCTTCTCTGTTCTTTTAACCCTAATTTTTGTCTGAAATGGTTGTTTGAAAGGTTGGAAGCATTTAGTTTGGAGACCTGAACCTTATGCTATAAGTTTTAAAATAAATTTTGAAATTTCTCTTGATTGTGGAAGCCTATTGTTTGCCTTAGGCCTTGTCAACCTTCAACTCCTTCTGCTTTTCTACTTGGGGTGACTGACGATGTAAACTCTCCTTATGATCCATTTGAGTGGGAGCTTGTTTTGTGGGCAGGTTGTTTAAGTCAGGATGGCAGTAGGATTTCATTTCACATCAGGTGCTTATCCTGTCTCGGGATGGTCATCCAGAGTTGTGTTATTTTTTTGTACAGGCAGTCCCTCCCTAGTAAGAAGGTGTCAATTTTGCAATTTCTTTCCCAGTTTCCACGTCTGCAGAGCTCCATACTAAACCATTTTTCCCCAAAGGCTAGCCTGTTGGTGAATGAAACTCAAAGAGTCAGAGGAGAATGTTTCTTTGGAATGGCATCCTAAATATTACTTAACATGTCAACACTGCTGCTCAGTTTGTTACTTCAGGACAATTGAAATATTTTGTTGAACCTGTGAATGGCTTATGACAGACATCTCCAGAGGCAGCGACATGCACTTGGCTCTGTCTTCAGAGGATGCTTCAGGCTGGCACAGGGTTGCTGCTGTTTGTGTATGACAGCTGATTGTGAAACAAAGAAACAAGCTGGATCACTGGGGCAGCAGCCAAGGATCAAGTAATCTCTCAATCTCAGTTTTACTTCAAGGAAAAAGAAAATTGGTAAATCAAACTGTTAGAAGCTGATAAAATTTTGTGACCCAGCCTCTGTAAATGGGGAAGGTTCCTCGATGATGCTTCACCGACCATTCCTGGCCTCGTTAAGCTTGCCTCGTTAAGCTTCTAGAGGGAGAAAAAGTAAAAGTGGCTTCCTTGAATACTAATCTTTGTATTTCCTAGGACACTGTGAATTACTCTGTTAGCCTTCATTGTCCTAGTGGCTGAGGAAATTTTTCAAGAATAGTGGTGGGTTTCAGTTGGAGGTAAATAGTACTTGTTTACTGTCTTCATGATGTCCCTTATTTCCTTTACCTCTTCATCTTTTAAATTGCTTTTTGTTTTATTGGAAATACTGTGCTTTCAGCATAAGATTTTTTGTCTTTTATATCTTATTCTGATTTTTTTTTGTCCAAGTGGCCTATATCAATGCTTTGAAAACTGTTAAGAATCAATGTAATCTGTAAAAACACTTTGGGTATATATACTATCATTATATTAAATAGCAGAATTCTGTTGTATGCTAAAATTTGAAACCCTGCCTTTTATGGCATCTTTCTTCCAACAGAGCTAGACAGGTTTGCTATTAGTCTGCCACAAAGGCTCCTTAATATATTCACGGCGGCCACTGTTGACTGCCTCAGATCATTTCCTTCTGTCCAGGATTTAAGCACGTTGGCTTCAGCAGCATTCCCAGTCCCAGCTGGCCCAGCGAGCCAGAGACTGACAGATGATTGAATGGGGATTTTCTATATGATGGTACAAACCATTGCTTCTAGATGACTGGACTGATCTGTGGAATCTTTTATTATTCACCAACTTGTCAGTAAGTCCCCAGAAGCCCTGCCCTGACCTCTGACCTGGGTTTCAAGGGAGGACATGTTTTTCTGAATTTAGCATCCTGTGTCCAGGGTGGGTGTTTCTGAATTTAGTGTTACCCTAGGCTATTTTGCTAATGAGAGGATTGTATGATTTTTAGCTCCTGCATGCTTCAGTTGGCTAGGCCAATTCTCATTCAGGGGAACAGCGCAGTAATTGGTAGCAGAACTATTGCTGTGAAGTCCCTGCCAGTGCCTGTATGCTATTTTCATGCAGCTTGGTAATTTGCGTACTTAAATCCTAAAAAAGACTTGAACTCTTGAAACAGGGTCACTATTCAGTGACCAAAATTGTCATGGAAACAAACCCACTCAACAGCAGCCAATGCCCTTCCTAGATTTCTGTGCAGTCTTCTCACCTCTATGGCTTTTTACATATAGCAGTTACTAATTGGAAGCTGGGCCCGGGAACCAGACTCCAGTGTGCCACTACCACATCATTGCTGTAGAATGACCTGCACTCAGTGCTTAAGTGGGAAACCAGTCTCTGAACGCTCTCAAATACCTAACTAAAATATACACCACAAGTGTTTATCTGCAGCCCTAACTTAGAGATAGCGTTTCATTTCTGTACATAGTGTTTCCAATTGCTTGGCTGCCTGCTCTAAGTGTAACTTGAATTAACTGCTTGTCTAAGATTTTTCTCTCCCTCTGATACAAGGGAATGTAGCTCAGAGTTGTATGGCTCTCTGTGAATCAGGTTCTTTTATTTAGGAGGTGGTGCTTGGCTAAGTGTGTGGGCTTCCAGTGTCATGATGTATCAGGAGTGCCTTTGCAGCATCCAGTCTCCAATTTCTATGCAGGAATATTTCTCAGTTGATGCTTTTTAAAATAGCTTTTATGTTTTCTCAGCAGCTATTGAAGCTGGTGATGGCTATTTACTTTGGTGCTAAAAAAGCCAGCATGGAGTTCTAGTGTATGAGTAAAGCACTTAGAAATACTCTTCCACTGAAAATAGTTTCCTAAATTTGATGTTTGAAGCAGTTTTAAGGTGACATAATTATTTAGTGGGGGGAAGAGGAAAAACCTCTGAGTCACTGGATGTTGTCTATTATAAAGATCTTTAAGAATTAAAGAAAATAAAAACCTGTCTGTAAATAGGGGTCAGCCAAGCCCTTTATTGTGGAATATCACAGTTAAAACCAAGCCCTGAAATCCAGCCAACCAGCACAAAACTGTATGCATTTATTATGCTCAAAGAGCCCCTTGATATGTCTTCACCCAGATTCCAATAGGAGATGAAAGACTTCAGGAGGAAACCAGCTTGTGTGTAGAAAAGATTGCTGTGTGCTGAAGTTACCTCTAGAAGTTAGGCAGAGGAGGTCTGTCCCATTGTCATTTCAATTGTAAATATTCAGTGTGTAGCTGGTTTTGGAACCATGTATGGTGTGGTAATTCCTGTGCCTGCATTTTACCCCAGTGTTTTCCAGAGGTGTTTTGTAGCGTGCTTAAGGTTCAACCTGCTCTAAGTGAGGTTGTGAGTTGTCGAGTTGAAGTTCTTTACTATATTAATACCTATACATGTGACAGGGTTTTAGTAGGCGCTTTGCATTGAAACATGCTTTTAATTAAATTATAACCAATGTCTTGGAGGCAAACTGGGAAGAACTGGAATTCTTAATCTGGGATCCAGGGTAATTTGATTTTTTTTTTTAATTTTTTTTTTTGTAAACGATTGATTTGTTTCAGTCTCTCACATGAAATCTTGAAGTGGGAATTAATTTCAAAAGTCTGCCACTTCTATGACTTTAACTTTGGTTTCTCCAAGTCTTTTGTGTGCGTATATGGTTTGATACTGTTTTCAGAGTGTGTTTTCAGTGGTGGGCCTTTGAAAAGACATGGGAGGTTCTTGCTGCCCAGTGTGCAAAGGAGCACATTAAATAATACACTTAAAAGTCTTCCTTTTGTGGGAGACAATGCCTGCGCCTTTGTAGGCTGTTTAGTAGTTTCTCCTCCGCAGGCTGATCCTGTTGGTATTTTTAATCTTTGTGATATTGTAGCACTTTGGAAGCATTAGAATCTTCTTGGTTTCATTTCACAGCCTGTCAGCTTTCCTGGGTCAGAATCAGTTATGCTTGGCTGGCTCCTTTGTTTGAGGGGACTTGTACTGGGCTACTTTGAGAAGAGGATTAGATCCAGTTGGAAATTCAGATGAGATGCCTGCAGTCAATTCTCGCCATCAGAGTAACTTTCCTAAGTTTCCTGTCTCCGAATAACACTGTGGATTTCTCTTACTGAAGTAGAAGGAGCCCATATTGTGTTGGGTGTGACTCTGTGGGTGGAACTTGGAGCTGTTGTTCTGTAGGTTATGAACCTTCTGTGCTATACTCTTTCTTTCATGCTTCATATGCTTTTCAAAAATAGATTTTTTTCTTGTCAAATAAAGAAAAATTGAAGGAACACTGTGACTTGTTTTGTCCTTTCATTTCCAACACTGTCACATTTGTGACACTGAAGGTGCTGTCATACCTTCTCTTGTATTTGATACTGTATTTATTTGATATTACTACTTAGTAGTAACAACAATGTTAATTGTTTTAATATTTTAAGAAGAAGATGAAGAAGTTAGACTCACATATGAGGCAGGATCTTAACAAGCCTTATTTTATGTGTTTTACATCAGCACTTTAGATACCACTAAAATGATAAGAATATTTATTATCCTGGATTAAGCCTCTCTGTATTGGCCCATCTGACCTTTTTGGTGCCAGTATTTAGTTGGTGAATCATCCTGGGCAACTCTCTGAAATAATTTCTGGTTTGGAAGTTTGGTTTGTGAGTCTCTAGCAAGGTTGCTCCCATTCTGCTATCCTTTCTTTGGCTTTCCAGGCCTCCTTCCGGCTCCCATGCCAAAAAGAAACATTGTACAGCTCCTGGGAAGATACTTCTCGGTATGGTATGCTTCTATCTATGTATTTCCTTAGCGCAAAATCTTGAATTATAACAAGAATTTCTTTGTAATAAATTCCATGAATTTTCAGTGTATGTGTTTCATTTTCTTCAAACCGTTTCAATTGTACTTGAGGAAACTTTTAAAGGTCATTTTGTCTGTGGAGGTTGTTTTGTTTTGTTTTTTTTATAAGAAAGAAAGGAGTGTTGCTCCGGAGGCAAAATTAACATTAGTTGCAGAAGAAAGGTTTCCTTTTTTTAACCAATTATTTATAATTAAACTTCTGATGTCTTACATTTTTACTATTAAAGGAGAAGAAAACTTAGGCTTTTTAAATCACTTTGATCTGAATTAAGGTTCCAGTGCCAAAAAAATAATTTAAGTGCTGCATGGCTGTATAAATAAAGCCTGCTGAAAGAAAATGTACAAAGCATAATGAAAAAATTTAATCAAATGGCATTTTTGTGTCTAGCAGCTCTTATTTTGTAGCACAGTTCTTTGTAGCTTCTTTGTAACACCAGTGTACTGGAATAGATTTTCTATTTTTGTGAAAAGATGTAGTTATATGTCCTATTCCATTTCACAGTACATTACTCATCTCTTGCATGTAAATCACTTGGCTTGTTAAAAATGTTTGTATTTCTCTTTAATAAACATCACATTCTGGAGAATTCTCAAAATATACTTTTATCCAGAAGATGAAAAACTTAACAATAGGGAAAGGCCACAAAGAAAATGGTTAAATGGTTCCTCACGTTGTTGTGCTCATGGTAAAAAAGACAAGGCTAAGCTGGATCACCTGGA
>NW_005054310.1:607339-637563 GCF_000277835.1 Geospiza fortis | reverse complement strand
TTCCTGCTCTGCCTGGCTGTTGAAAAGCAGTTCCTGCTATGGAGATGGTTGTGGTGATGGGGCTTATGGAGTATGGCTGGCCGGTGAAGCCTCAGAGGAGTGCCTGCTGCACCCAAATGAGCCTGGGGCTGTGTCAGGATGGGCCCTGAGTGATGCTGCAAGTCACTATCTCTCACTGCTTGGCTCCTTCCCTCCCGGTTCCTGCTCATTATCATGGCAAACTTGTGGCAGCTGAAGCCACATCTTTGACCGTCTGTTGTGCTGGATGGTTCAAGCCTTCATAGGGGGGTCTAGCTATTTTGAAATTATGGCTTGGGCTTTAAGAAAAGAACTTGTTTCATACTATTTCCCTTTCACCAAAAACTGTGAGGCGTCTAGATGCTGCTTAGCCAGAGCAGTTTTGGTTTCTCTGGAGTGTGTTTTGCTGCAGCACTGTAGTTGCTTTAATTAAAAAAACAGAAGGAGTTGTGGGGAGTCTCCTTCTCTGGAGGTAATTAAAGCCCACCTGGACACAATCCTGTGCAACCTGCTGCAGGTGAACCTGCATTATTTGAATGGAGTGTGGTGGGTCTTGGACTAGATGACCTCCAGAGGTCCCTCCCAAAAGTTGCAATTCTGTGGAAGTCTCACTAAATCAAATTTTGTTTAATTCTGAATAGGTAGGTTTGTATGTGTTCTGAGTAGAACCTGATGGAGTTGAGTAACTGGAGTTTCATGCCTGACTAATACAGGATTAAAGCAAAAGGAAGGATTGGATGTCCAGTGAGCAAGGCAGCTAGTTGGTCTTCTGGAATTGAGAGGCTGCTTGTAGCACATGACAAAAGAAAATAGCATATTAATGAAAAAGGTGATGTTTATATATTGACATCAGTAAACCTGTAAGAATTTTCAGGAAACTCTTCTCCTCTAGGGGACAGTCACGTCTTCCATTTTTTTTTTCCTAAATGATCTGTTTTCAATCAATATGAGCAATCCTGTCCTAGAACAATTGAAGGCCACCTCATTTAGCGTCAGGCAAATGTGTAGTGAGGTGAGGAAAGAGTCCCACAAGGAAGAAAGGCCTTAAGAAATATTGACTTCCACCTATTTGTGTGCCATATACCTAGTCTGCTAGCTTGCCATACTAATAATGAGTGATATTTGGTATTTCACTCTTGAAAAAATGATGAAAATACAAACTGTATAGGAATACCTGTAGTGTTTTGTCCATATATCACTAATATAAGTGTTAACCCTATTGTAATTCTGAGCTGTTGGCTTGATGTGTACAGAAATAAACTAGTTTTGCAGGAAAAAAGGTTTGCTCATCTTTGCAGCTCTGTATCTTGGTGCTGCTTGATGACAGTGTTGGAGAAGGCTTCTCGAAGCAGGAAATTTGGATAGTACAGATCTGCAGGTACCATGGTGATGAGTACCATACATGTCTTGAAAGGCTTGGATGCAGTAGCTTGGAGCAAGGTACCACCCTGTTAGGCACCGTTGGTGGTATTTCAGTCTATCAATTTGGTTCTGTGATTGGCTTGTTCTGAACATCTTGCAGACTGAAATTTGTAGATTTTGTTGTTCTCTGTGTTGTAGCTTACTATAGGCAGGGGATTTCAGTTTGTGTTGATGCTATGCTTGCTAATTGTTAATGATGTGAAAAAGCACAGGAGTTTATTTTACAGCAAAAAGATTTAAACCTCAGTTTCTTACTACTGAATCCTAATGTTAGGGTACTCTTTTCTGAATAAGTAAAATAACTCTAAAGCATAAAAATAAAGAATTAAGACACAAGTAAATGTAAGTATGGGGAAGATTACAAGATTCCAGTATAAAGAGTTGTTTTATTAATGCCTGTGCCTCAGTCTATCTGTAAGTATTTATGTAAGGAAAAAATCTAAGTGATGCAGGTGAGAATTTTCAGTCATGAGGGTGATTAAAATAATTTATCAAATTTTTTTCCTGCTTGTCTAGTGGAACTGAAACAATTCTGTTTCAAAATACAGATTGCGCTGGATCTTAGTGTGGTCAAGGATTTAAGGACAGCTGTTCTTTGTGTGGCACAGTGGGAGTGATGGCTGAAGGTTTTTGCTTGAACAGGGGCACTGAGCGCTTTATTTTGCATACTTCTTTCAAGATAATCATGGGGAAACATCTGTGTGTAGAGTATGGAAATGTACAGTGTTGTGCTTTATATACTTCTGTATGCTGTATTAGTGGAGAGTGTTTGTTTTCCCTCCGCATTTTTCTTGGACTGAAATCCTATGTAAAGTCTGTGCAGTAGCAGAGACTAATCCTGTTAAGAAAGAGCAGATACTGTGATAATTCTAAGAATGAATCTGAAGTTGTACCAGTTAGTGCTTTGCCAAGACTAAGTGAGCACACTTGTAGAATAAGTGCTCAAGGAAGACTTCTTGTTGTGGTGTATTTTGTGTTGTAAAATGCGAAAGAACCCTTTTCATAACAGGTTGGTTGCCTTTAATATGCATACTTAATTGTACATCTAGCTATATATATATATATACACACACACAAAAAAAAAATAAAAGACATAATTTTTCATCCCATCTGTACTCACATACTATCTTACATCAGCATCAGGTCATGGATAAAGTAAAGGGGTGGGCCCTGCAATCAGAGACTTTTCCAACAGAGTGATCAAATTATTATCCAGTTATGCCTTTGGGAGTTTTTGAGCTTATAAATATAGCAAGTAGTATGAAAAAGCTTTTTCTGATCACTTACCATACTTTTAAGTATAGTAAGTAATCAGAAAAAGCAAGACGGTTGTTTTGTTTAAAGAGTTCTTATTTCTTTAGTCATTGTTCTGAATTGCATCAGGAACTGCTAAATTTTTACTTTCTGCAGTGAAGAATCTCTTCTGAATTTGCAATATTTGGATTTCCCTTTTTTCTGTTCAGACAAACAAAAAAGCTTGGGTCAGCTAACACTATCAATGTTTTAAAATAAAATTAAATGAGGAAGCAAATGCAGAGACTGTAGTTCAGGTGTTGCTTCAGAAACTTAATAAACTTTGATGTAATTGAATTCAATTTAGATTGTTTGAATATTGCTGCTGTTCTAATTAAAGAAAGAAGACTACACCTTATTAGCTGTTATTCATGTAGCTGCCAAAATTTATTTTTTTTTTTGAAGTACAAATGAACAAATGAACTCTTCTTCTAAGCAAAGTCAGTGTTTGTGCATAGAAATAGTTAATTATGTATTAGGAATTAATTATTTAATTTAAATAAGTTAATTATGCATTTCTGCAGGAAATAGTTAATTATGCACTATCTATTTCCTGCAGATTGGAGAGGATAACTTGCTTGGTAATAGTCAAAAAGAAGGATAACTATAACTAAATAATCTGCTTTAGTGAAGATGTGTTTATTTTATCCTAACTTAGTTAAAATCAAAAATAAAGCAAATAATTTTGTATGTCTGACATGCTAGTAAGAGATAAAATGGCAGAGCATGCCTTGCCTTTGCTGTTGGGACTTCAGTTTTATGAACACTTGGACATGTGTTCAGCTTTTCAGATGTAAATAGTCCCATTAGATGAAATCTGGGTCTAAATGGAATCAATGGTAAAACCTGTGGCAATTTAAATAAGGCTAGAATTTCATGAATGAGTTCAGTGAGTCTACTTGCATGCATAAAGTTAAACACATGGCTGAGTGTTTGCAGGATAGAGGGCCTGCAAGGATATGAGAATAAGACCCTTGCGACACAGTTTGAAGTCTGACCTGTCTTGCTGCTGAACGATGAAGAGCCACAGTGAGGAAGTAGGGAACCATTTTGTGCATAAACAAATGCACTATATAAAACATCATAAATAACTACACTTCATAAAATACTTGGCTGGTCCTAAATAATGAAGCAGTGAAAATGTTTATGGGATGTGCTTGTAATATGTTTTTATTTTATATTTTTTGGCACAGATACTTATAAGTATCATTATTATGCTTCATTATTCAGAAAAACTTAGTAGCAGGAGACTTTCTTTTGGAAGAAGGAAGGTAAAATAGAAATTACAGGCAGCCCCCCCACCTTGTCCTTTCAGTGGTAGGAGTCATGCAACATTTGATAATTGTGTTAACTGTTTTAATCATCATGTATATTAACTACTTAATTTTACATCACACTTGGTAAAGAAACGCTGTGGGTATTACCATAATTGTGATCGTTCTCACCATCTGAGGCTCTCCCCTCCAGATGTTTCACCAGTTTGCAAATTTGATTTGGAGCTGCATGTGCAGCAAAACAACTGCTATATACACTGCCAGATCTGTCTCTTTGTGCAGAACATCTTCGTAGAGCCTAATTTTACATTTCTTGGTGAGAAATATTATTGAATGACTGCCCTCTTATAATCCTGTGAGATTTAGGTAAGTGCAATTTTCCAGATTTTTGAGGGAGTCCTAATTTACATTTCATAACACTCACAAAGCAATTAGCATGAAGTCTTATGGCAGCTTGACAGTCCTTTGTGCCTATGGAAACAGTTACACAATAGTGCATGTGCAGATAATATTATCAGGTGCCCTTTGTGCATGCTCACTTGTTTTACCTGGGGCGTACTAAAAAGCTGCAGCTTTATTCTCATGTAAGCTCAACCTGCTCTATTGTACAATGGGCTTGCACAAAGAGAGAAATGTTGAGGTCTTAAGAAAATAATAGTTACCATTCATTGTTCTGAGTGACCTCATTTTGGCATGCTCAGGCTGTTTTTCTCTATATGCGTGGCATTGAATGCCAGTGATGGGAGGAACATGAGGTGAGGTCAGACTGCAAAGTTTCTTTCTGTCTTTGCTCTCTCTCTCTCTTCACAGGTAGGTGTAGAACCTTGTCTCTTCCCCAAGTTGGAGACTAATAGTGTCTATGTGTTTGGAGAATGGGGAAGGACTATCCCAGCTGCACTGTCCTGCTGATTGTGCAATCCAGTTGTTGTTGGGGAATAGAGAGGGGAGACTTGGTGTAGTGGGCAAGAAGGCAAAGAAGTAAAGCAGCAAGGCAGTAGAACGTATGGCACTCATACCAAACTCTTCGGCTGTTGTGTGCAGAGAAGATGACTGGGGCAAATACTTCTGTACTTCTTGCTCAGTCTTTTTTTTTTTTTTTTAAGGTTTAAAGTGGTTTTGTTTCAGTCTGGTAAAATACTGATGCAATTTCATTCACTTCAGTTACTTTATCCAACTGTGTAGGGAGCAATACTTTAGGGTGCTTTCAGAAGCTCTTGAGAAGAGATTTTCTGCCCCAAGGAGTTTTGGACTGAAAAGTATGAGAAGACTAATGCTTGGGGAAAGGTCTCTGAGGTGTCTTAGAGACCAAGTAGTGTGCAAGAGTCATCTAAACATTATGGTGTCAAATAGGGCAGGTCTGGCGAAAGGAAAAGTCAAGACAGAAGACAAGAGAAAAGGTGAAATGAGATACAGACCTTGTTGGCTCTTAGGTGTGTGAGATGCAAAAGATCCAAAACCCAGTGCACAAGCTGTGAGAAGAATTGCTCTGAGAGTATGAGCGCTGCTGCCTTTGCTGAGAGACATTATTCCCAGGCTTTGGCAATCTCAGCTGTTCCTGTTGTTGGAAGCCAGGCTGGGTCAAACTGCTTAAGCCTGATTGCTTGATGGAAACAAGCTAAGATCGATCATGCCATCAGCATGGTCAGCAGGTCTGAAGGGATGACTGTTAGTAGGGTAAGTGAGGGTAAGCAATCAGTGCTGATAATCTGGTCAGAGGGTACCAGGGAAGCCAGAGAGGTCTCTGGGGATTTCACTCCTGCCTTTCATGTGTTTTCATTTTGCTCTTCAAACCTGTTCTGTCTGTCTCCCTGGGTGGTTTTCTCCTCTCGTTTCCTACAATAGAAAGTTATTAAGACATATACAGAAAACAGATGCTGGAACCAAAGTAGGAGAAATGAGCAATGACTTACTTAATATATTTAGGCCCATTCAAGAAGAAAGGCAGAATATGTCCTAAAAAAGGGATAAATTGTTTGGGAAAGGAAAATGGATAAAACAATGTGACTGAAGACAGAGACTTAGCTGATGCTGTGCAAAAGCTTGATTGCTACAGAAGCTACAGTTTTGTGACTGCCTTTTTTGGCTATTCCTCACACTAATTCCTAGTTTGGGACAGACGGTGATGATGCAGAGCACTCCTGCTTTGAGCTAGCCGTTGCCAAGGCTGCTGTGTGGCTAATGAAGCGTGAGGCTTTAACCTCGTCTTGGCAATAGTGGTTTGGATGGAAGTCCAAGCTGAGCTATCATCAGAGACAAGGCTATTTTTAGGGCTATGTGTATGAAGAAATAGATGATATAAAGCTGTGGAAAACTCTCGAAAAGTGGCCCTGTGCCTTGTGCTTTGTATACTTCATGCTGAAGAAGTTTTCAAATCCCTCCCAACACGAGAACTGACTGTGAGTGTCAAATGTGGCACTGCACAGCATGTGGCATTCATTTATTACCCCATTATAAGATTAAATCTTATGAATTAAACAAGTTTTCTGTTCCCTGTTTGCTTAGGTTATTGTTACAGTAGACACACATCTTTAATTCCACGTAGATAGGCTTTTCTCTCTCTTTTTGGACTTACTCTTCTTTCCTGCCATGTCTTAGCTTCAAGGACAAAAGAAAACTTAATTTTTACACTAAAGAAGAAATTATTTGTAAAGACACATTATACTCCCAGGCTTCCAAGACTTGTGGTCTGAAACTGGAAGTGTAGCCACAGCTAATGTATTCAGAGACCAGCTCAGTGTGGAGTTTTACTGAAATGTTTGGTGAATGGTCTCAAGAGCAATAAGTGAAGCTTTATGAGTTTTCTTGTAGTTCCCTGTATACTGCCTGATGTTTAATGTTGGCATGATTTTGCTAGAAATACATTATATAATTAGACCTATCAATTTACCATGAAAAATAGAACGGCATAGTATTCCCCATCCCCATTAGCTTGTTTGTATATCTCCCTCTCTCATCTTAAACCAGGAAGAAAATACTGAGATTTTTGTGTTGTTGCCATTTTTTTTAATATGCCATTTTCTTAGCTAAGAGGAATGCTTTAGAAGTGTTAATGGCTATGGCCTGTGTTCACCTTTAGCTGATCCAGCATTTCTTCTAATGCATCTGTGCTCTGTGTGTGCTGAGATTGGCCTTGTACTTAGTGGCAGAACTGGTTTGCACGTGATATGGGACACAGGTGAGCCAGTAGCAATTGCAGAGAAGGTTTTCTTGTACCCTGTGCTGCTCCCACCAAAGCTCAAGGCAATGCTATGAAAACAATTCAAGTGGTAGGTAGATAATGGCAAAATTCAGAAAGCAATAACAAGACCTATTATATGTAAAAGTAAAAAAAAAAATTATAGTGAGCATTCAGGAATGCTAGTACATTTTATAATGATTTTATGACTTGTTTTGGTTAACTGTCTTACATTCATGTGGCAATAATGTTCTATTTTAAAGGTGATTAAGTTGGAGTTTTGGAGACTCTATAAATATGAGGAACAACTGCAATCTCTGTCTGACCTAAGAAAGGAGTGAAAGCAGGAAATCATCCAGGGTGACATATGGACAGTGCATACCCTTGAATTCCTCCAAGATCTAAATATACTCAGAGTCTGAGCTAAAAGAGCATTGTTTTTGTGCTTCCATGTTAATCTGAGTTGTATTTCTGGCATGTGCTAGAGTTTTTGCTTTGTCTTCAGGGCAGATGTAGCCAGAAAACTGAGAGAGAGACCAGCACCAGACTTAGTCCAAAAATGACTTATCTGCAGTATGGGTGGTTCAAAAGCATAAACTCTGTAATTTCTAATTTATTATCATAACCTGATTTTTGAAGCAGTCTGATCCTTCTAGAGTTGCATCCTTGAGACTATAGAAATTGAAGCTATCCCAGCCCTAAAACCTTGTTGTTCAGGCCCCTATTCTGGAACAAAAGCCCCCACCCAAAACCAACATACTTCGTATCTACCTGTACCCATTTTTAGCCTAAACATTGTTGACTGTCTTATTTTTTCAAGGACATAAAAAAATCTCAGATATTTTGCTCATGATTTATTTCTGATTACTTCATGCTATGGGTATTGATGAGATAATGAAAATCTGTATCTGGAGCATTGTTGTGGGGAAAGCAAATTGTGTGCAATGTTTCTCATCAACCATCATTAAAGGATTGACTGTTACAATTAAAATTAATTGTGCTTAATAAAAGATTGCTGTTTTGTTTTGTTTTTTTTGGTAACGTGTTTAAATCACATGCTCATAACTTTCCCTTCATGTTTCAGAAAGCTTTTGGAAAATTAGGTTTTCCTCTTTCAGGGAGAAAAGGGATTCAGTATTTCCTGAAGGTAGTTATATTTCTTAAATCACTGAATCAAAATGCAGTGGTTCATGTTAATAAATATTTACTTTGGTTTTAAGCTTGGAATCATCAGCGGTGCCACCAGCTAATCTGTGAATTTGCCTGAGGTGGTGATGTGAGCCTTCAGAGTGTTGTATTTGAAGTTGCACTCATCCGTTGATTAGCTGAATAAAATTTGCATCTTTAACAAAGACTAGCCTATAGCTTTCTCTAGGTAAATAATTCCATGCATACTTTTCAGTAGTAGTTTGCAAATTTTTTTCTTTTAATTGTTTTAACATTATTTTCTTCTGTGTGTTGGTTTTATGTTTTTTTTTCCTTTTTTTATCTGTAGGGATAGCTTGTTTTCAATATCAAACAAAACCCAAACACCATCAGAAAAAAATGTTGGGAATAAAAGCAATTTCATATCATCATAGACCATGAACTGTGAAAGTGATACAAGCTCAACTAATCTTCTCACAAGTCAATATTAATTTTTGTTCTGTCTCCTGGTTTTTGTGATGTTGTGTTTGTTTTTTTTAATATATCTTTTTTTATTGTTGTCATTTGTTTTTTCTGTGTTCAGTTATTCTTTCCTTCCTCACTCTTACATCATACCTTCTATGGGCCAAGGACAAACCTGCTTGGAGCTTATACTTGTCTTGTCTTGCAGGAAAACATCTTCAGTGATGGGTTGGATTCTTTAAATGTCATTACTCTCATCTCAAAACCTGATGCTTTTATTGATTCTTATAATTTATGAAATCTTCTGCTCTCACTTTTGTAAGTATTTGGTCAGAATGAGTGTCAGGGTTGGTGTTGGTGAATACAGGTAATGATGTTTCTTCTATATTACATGAAATTATTAAACACTATGAGATCATAAAATAGAAAAATAATAGGAAACCATTGTGTTTATGTAAAATGGGTTCTACTCATCAGTTTTGCTCATGAGCTGTGGTGCACTCTTTAGGACACCTTTGCCAGCCAGGGAGATCTATGAGAGTCTTCCCCTTGTTGGGGTTAGGAGCCCTTTTAGATCTGGAGCATCTGCAGTCCTGAGGATGTGCTGCTTTCCAAGGGTGTTTGCTGCAGAACTGGTGTGTCAGCCTCGCTGAAAGCCTTTGGCTTGTCCTGCCCTGCCTGCTTTGCTGGGATAATCCTGCAGCAGCTGTCAGAGTTCCCCTTTGATTCCCGTGGCTTCAGCAAAGCTGCAGGGACACTGGAAACCTGGCTCTGACCCCTGCTGAGCTGGTGGAGATAAGAGCAACATCATCCTCATTGAACCGGTGTACCATTGCCCTATTTCAGCTAAGGGAAGGGTCAGAATCAAATCCCAGATTTGATTTACAAGGAATGAGTGGCAGGCAGTCCTCCTCCCATCACCAGTCACCTGGCATTGCCAGCTGCGTGTGCCCTGTCCCCAGTACCCCTGTGGGTGGGGTGTGGAGTAGTGGTGTGGTGTCAGCAGTTCCCTGTGATGGCATCCCTGCTTGTGACAACTAGAGGGAAAAAGTGGGTGTTTGTAGATGAGGTTGTACTCAAATTTGATTGAGACCTGCTGTCTGTTGTTGTGATCCAATGCAGAAAGTGTTGTCAGTGGATATCTGGTGAGGAGCTGGGTGCTAGGCAGCAAGAGATCAAAAGTACAGAGCTGCTGAGTTGGTCCTGTTGTATTTGGTATTGTTTGTGAGGCTCAGTGGAATGCACATCCCTTATTTTAGATAATGCCTAACTGTCCCTGGAAACATGTCTCTTAAAAGTTTTGCTCCTATTACTTTCAGCTTCAGCATGTATTTGTGAACTAACTGTACTCAGGAAGGGTGCTCTGCCGTGGATTCAGTTCTTGTCCTACAAAGCATCCCCACTGAAATGTTTTGGAAATGGTTTAGGGTATAATCTGCAGTGTGAGGAGGCTGGCAGTGAGAAGCGTAGGTGATTAAATCATTCCATAAATACTGAGAGACAGCTTGAACATATACTGCTCGGATTAACTGCCTCCACTTTGTGTACATCATTTTCTGTTAAATAATTTGTTTTCCTACAGGTAAAAAGTTAATCTTCTAATTTTAAATTAATCTAGGTTTAACTTCTATTAGTGCAATCTACTTTCTCTACTTTCTTTTCATTTTGACATAATGTTTCACTCTGCTAGGCAAATTCAATAGTTTCGTTGGAACCTGGTACATGGGACCTTTTTGAGTGTTGTAGGTATTGCAGACTACCTTTTCTACAGTTTCCATGTCACTTTGTTTAATAGCAACTTTTTCAATATCTAGAAATAATACAGGGGTTATGCAAAGATTATGGTTTATTATTTCAACCTATAAATGCTCTTCTTTGAGGAACTGGGACTAATAACCCTTGTACCTTCAGCCCCTCTGTGCAGTATGAATCCCTGTGTAACTGTTGAATGGTATATGTACAAGATTGAAATGTATTTTTGCAAAATCTTGTGATGTCATGAGATTAAACACATGTCTTCCTTCCTTCAGTTTTTTTTTTCTAGGTTGTGGCTTTGATATTAGGTGGCCAGTGTAGGCTTGGCTTTGACCCTTCAGTGAGGTATCAGAAATTCCTGTCTGAAGATGTTTTCAGCTCCAAAGTCAGCTAGGCTTGAAGCATTTCTCTTTGTCCTGCTGCTGGCAGTATTGATCTGAAAAACTGCGGGTGGAAGCAGCAGCCTGAGGTGCCCACTCACAGTGTGTTTGGGGACCTCAGGAGCCACACTTGCTTCTGGCTGCCGAGAGCTAAAACCTGGGCATGAGCATAGGAACCTGCTTAGCAGTGCCTGAACTGCGGGTGCATCTTGGAAGAATTAGTACCTGAGTGCTTTTTGCTCAAAGTGTTATGAATACCATCCTGTCACCATTTAAAAACCCAGAGTGAAACAGAGCCCTTTGAGATTCTTTGTTCCTATGTGTGCCTCATGGCTTTCTAATTAAAAAAAACACTTAATGTGTCTGTTCTGTTCTTTCTTTCAAAGCAAGAAATAATCGTTTATGTATTGGAAAGGGGAGACTGTCTTTTATCCCTTTCTGTTTTCATCTGAAAAAAGTGGCAGGAAAGAAATACAAATGCAGTATTTGAATTAATTCTCCCCTGATTTTGAAGAGGGCTTTTCTCACATATTGACTGTAGTTTGTGCTTTGAAAAGTGATGTTTTAACTTCTAGTGTGCCACACAGTCCTTCTGCGAATGCTGGGTGGGGGCTTAAATCCTTCTTTAACCATTCTCTACTGAGCCTAGTGCAGCTTTACTTTGCTGTCCAGTGGCTATCTCTGGGTCTTGCAGATTTACAGTCTCTTTTCCAGGGCAATTTTCAGGAATTCCAGTTTGTGGCATTCTTGCTACCAGAAGAATTGCCTAAATATTGAAACTTCTAAATTCACATCTGTTCCTCCTATTTGAGGAGATAATGTACAAGGGGGAAGAGTATTTTTAGCCTCTGTAAAGTGCAGTTTCTCAACAGCTTTACATTCTGGTTCCAGTCTATTCCATAGACTTTGAGGGTTCTTTCTTTTTGTTTTGTTTTGTTTGAGTCTTTGTTAGTTTTTTGTTTTTGTTTTGTATTTTTGTTCTGATGTGTGTATTGAGTTTGTCTAAGTTTTTCAATTGTGCTGCATTTCAACCTTCCTCAGAATTATCTTCTTTGGAAGAATTAGCTGTTAATTCCCTGTTTTTTTTTATGGCAGTTTTGAAAATGAGCCTGGAAAAAATGATACGAAAGTGCTTTTGGTGAGGCAGCTTTACCTGTGTCTTTGCATTGATATAGCTGGGCGCTGCTGGCTGTAATGCAGGCAGACCTACTGGCAGGTGCTTTCAGGCCAATATATATAGATATCTTTTCCCTCTTTTCCAGGTATTTTATTGTTTTTATATTTACTCAGTTTTTCTTTGTACTGGTTTTAATTTTGGATTGCTGAGCAGTATTACTGACAGTGCAAGGCCAGTACTGCTTAGCTATTGTAGTACTTCTGTTAATAGTTGATGATATATTTGCAAGAGCAGCCTTTTGCAGAACACTTCCATTTATTTATTTATTGAAGACAACGGGCTAAGCACACTGTCAGCTTTAAACCAGCATCGGTCCAATGCACAGATGGAGAACACCAGTTTTTGTGCCTGTGCTTCAGGGTAGGATTTTCCCCAGCACAGATGTGTGTAAGCAGAAGTTGTAGATACATTTGCTTAGTTTTTGCTTAGAATTTGATTGCATCAAATTGCATCAAATTCTGCTTCTGTTTAAGGACTTTTTCTTGACGTCTTTGGAGTTTCTTTCCTGAACATGTATGAAGACGAACCAAGGAGGTGAACTCCTGTTTTCAGAGGAATGTACTTTTAATCAAGTGGAGTTGTAAGCTTTTAAATTGTGTATGACCTGTTTGGCCTTACAAATCCCTTCTAGAAGAGATAGTCAGCAGATGTATTGTAGCTAGTCTATTGGAAAAGTTTGCAGTCTGGAGAGAAATGTCACACTGTACTTTAAATCTCTTTCCATTAAAAGTTTCCTTTGTTGCCAAGGAAGTAAAGCAATGATCATGTTATGGGGCTGACAGTTTTGCTAATGTTTAATATTTTCAGAACAAGGCTGTTCAGTTATTGAGGATGATGTAAAATTCAAGGACTCTTACTAATCTTTTTGATGGGACTAAAATATATTTTGACACCTCCTTCCTCCCTAAAAAAACCCTCCAAAACTCTTTTCTCGAGGTGTCAGAGGAATGGACTCCCTTTTTAATGGATTTTGGTAATTATAGCAAGTAATTAGGTTCTCTCTGTCCCTCTGGTGGTGTAAAAAGCTCCACAGACTCTCTAAGCTGGGCTCCCTTTACTGAGGATTAAGTGTGTTGGAGTTCTCCCTGCTGTGTTTCCTGCTGCTGCTTTTTACAGCTCCTTTGGTGTTGTAAGTCATTGCTGGGGAGGAGCTGTTACCCATGTCCCATTCATAACTGCCTTGTTCCTACTTCATCTCTCCAAAGTAAGGTGTTATTTTCATCCCTTTCTTTTTTCCTTTGGTCCACACACTTAGGAAATAAGATCCAGAGACTGGTTTCTCTCTCTGTTGCTGTTACCTTTGTGTGTTTAAGGACATTGGACTTAAGAGTTTTACTACATGCACTGGCTATCTGTGCTCATAATAAAGTGATGTTAACTCAGGTACTGATGACTTTTCCTTCCTCTTCAAATTGAGGATGTCAGTGAAAGACTCAGGAGTGACCAGTCTGCAGTTGAGACCGTGATGCTGCACCCTCATCCTCTTCCCTTAGCTGTTTCTGACAGAGAGACAGGAAGCAATATTCTTCCTTACTATTTATGTTGGCAAACATGGTGATGCCTTTTTTATTGAATAAAGAGGAAACATAACTGGAAGTAGTTTGAATTCTACTTTTTTCTGCTATGCATGTTCTTGTGTGTGTGTGGGTAAGTGGTTTGCAGTGCTGATACTGATAGGATAGCTCCTGCTGTGTAACCCTGAATTTCTGATTTGAAAACTTGAGCCTGATGTCATAGTAGCAGTATAAGCAAGATTTATTTTGCCTAAATTCATCTTCTTAAAATATTTAGGTCTATTTTAAAGTTGTTATGGGGGTAAGAATATTGCTCAGAGGGAACAAAAGTGTGCAGCTTGTGCAGGCTCAATTTTCATTACCAGAGAGACTTCTTCCCTGTCTCCATTCATAATAGTTTAGTATTTCAATCAAATGTTTTCAAACATTTACTTCTCCTACATGCATGAGAGGATTCTCTTCTTTGAGTATGGTTGTTTACTAATAACCTTTAGAAATAATCGTCTTGGTTGATAAGGAGTGGATGCTGGTTTCTTGCTTTAGAGGACAAAGATATTGGAGATGACCAAATAGTGTGGCTAAAATATGCAGAATATATCACATTAAGCTTTGTTTTAAAAATCTTTATTTGCCAGTAATACTGGATGAGAACACTATCACATAAAAAGAGGATAAGGTAGAGAGAGACTAGCATTATTGTTGATCTTCTGTGCAAACAAATATCAATCTTTTTAAAGCAGGATAACTAGAAAAAATATCATCACAAAATCAGTGGCATCATCTTTTATCCTCATTTCCTTCCCCTGTTCTTCATGTCTAAAAAATAATTTAAAAATCAAAAAAATAACCTGCTGTTATATCTGAGCTGGTGTAAGTTAATACATAGATAGTAAACAGAATGAGGCTGATACACAACCAAAAAAGATACTCCTTATTTCAGCTTTCTGATGCAAGAAGAAGGCAGACTGATTTTTTAAAACAGCTACAATTACAACAAAGGAAAGAAATCAAAATGCTCTGTATAAACAAGGAGAGTTCATGGAGTTGTCTTTTCCTAGGCTTGCAGGAAGACAGAGACATGATGCAAGTGAAGTGGTTAAATTAGGTCGTGGCACAAGCTTTAGTAGGGATTGCTAGGAAATAATTTGCTGAGTGGAGGAGAGCTTCCTTCCTTAATTGTTTCCACCTGGTAGCAGGCTATTGTCAGACCAGGGACCTCTCTGCCCCTTGGAGCAGCACTCAGAATGAGAAATACACTGTCCTCTGCGAGTAAGTAGTGTTTGGATAATAGCTAATTCTGCCTGGCTTCGTTTTACAAAGCTGTTTGGAAATGTGATAGAACAGCATTCTCCTTCAGGGATACGTGCTTTCCCACTATGGTCTCACTTGGGAGACGGTTTTTCTGTGTTTTTATTTTTGTGTTGCTGCTACTGCAAGCACCATGGTATGTTTTCAAAGTCCCATATAAAAATGTGAAGTATTATATTACCTGTTAAAGCACTGTGACTTCTTTGTTCTGAAAAAATGCACCCAGAAGTTGTTTAGGAATGCAGTGCCTTACTAGAAGACAAATTAAATGGAGTCCTTTATTATGCTCTAGATTTAGCTACTAGGAAGGAGAAAAAGCCTTGCCTAACACTAAAAAAAGGTAGAAGGAGCAGGCATGCATGTGAAGTGGTATCACCACCAATCTTGAAAAAAATCATAATGACTTTGAATGCAAGCCCTCACTCTGTGGAAGTCAACTTATCACATGTAATGCAGCTCAGAAATTCAGTCCAGTTTTAGTAGCTGAAGGCTAGAATGGGAAAGTCTCTCCTTTTGTAATCTATGCCTCTTTAAAAGTGTGCTTGATTTCTGCCTTCAAAGTCTAGGGGACATAAAAGCGAAATGGAATAATAAGCTTTCATCAGAAATCAACTGAAATGTGGATTTCCAAGATAGGTGTGTAGGATTTACTGCAGGCTGCCTGTGTACACCTGTTGCAATTTTAGTCTTATTTAATTATTCTCAAACGATGGTACTATATCCTAATTAATAGTTTGCTATGTTTGTTGATGGACTTGGGAATCAAAAATTCAAAATGAAATTGCAGCGATTAAAAACATCTCAGCAACGAGACTTAGGGCTCTCTGGATCCATTAGGAAGTGCAGTCCCATTGGCTGCTGCCAGCCCACTGCTGGTGTTGCACAGGTGGCTTTGCTGCGATGGAACACGCACATTCCACACGCGCCTGGCATCCCTGGCACAGAGCGGGAGGCCGGCAAACGCCTACGGACTGCTGGGGATGCTTCATCTGCCAGAGCTACCCTGGATTCCAGAAGCTGCTTGGTACTAGCTGTGGAATATTAAGCAGGGTTGAATCTGCCTCAGTATGTTGGAATGAGATTGCATATTTCATTAAAGTCTAATTTGTTTTTCATGGGGAAGTACCAGAGGCTTCAGCAATTATCATACTTCTAAGACTGGGAGAAAGATGCTGGATGAAATTTAGCAAACAAGGCTGTCAGTGCTCATTTAGTAACTCCTTTGTGAATCATTTTGAACTGAATTTGCATGATTGTAGCAGACCCAGAAAACCTTTTGCTGCAATTATTCAGTGATACCACTATATAATCAGCTGGAGGTAGTGGGTATGCTTCTTACAAAGCTTTTTTCACCATTTCTGGCCTTTTCAGTCCCTTTCTCAGCTTCCCTGAGGGCATTCTGAGAGAACCTGGCACCATTCCAGAGAAGATACATACATCAAGGGTAGTGGGTTGGATGGAGGAGGAATGTTGGCCTTTTGACAGAAGGATAAGATTCTGGTTTTTCATATTTGACCCTGCGTTTCTTGAAATCTGCAAGGTTTAGGGACAAAAACCTTGTGACTTACACCCCTCATACTGGAGCCTGGACTGAAAGTTCTTTATACATCTAGGGTTAACAGTCTAATCTAGGAATTGAATTGAACCCCATGTAACTTGCATGCTAAATTTTGAAATGCTTGCCAGATGAGGAAAAAAAAGAGGGGTAGGGAAATTAGAGAGTAAGTAGTGCCAAATAAACTTTAAAGTTGTCTTGCTTTACTCTTTATTTCAAGTAGTGGAGTAGGAAGCTGAGTCTTGAGTTACAATGAGAAAGGAGTTTGTGCCTCACTGTATCATTTTGAAAGTCAAGTATTTGTAAATGACAGAGTTCAAGACTGACAGGAAAAAAAAATTAAATCTGAAACAGCAGCACAGATATTTTTGAAGGTGGCGGGTCGGGCGGAAAGTGCTTGTGGAGCTCTGTGAGACAATGTAATTTTTGTTCCCAGCCTATGGAAGTGCTTAGCAGCTGCTTATTGCCTGTAACAGTTTGTTCTTAATTGACAAGGTTCCCATCTTGAGATTTTTCAGTTGTATGCTTATATCTCCTCTGTCTTGGTGTTCTTTAAACAGTTTAATAAGCCTGGCATATCTCTTCCACCACAGCAGCAGAAATCGAATTGCATTAGAACAATCAGACATTGTGAAGTGAGTTGTTAGAAGTCTCTTTGCCTGAGATACAGCTGTTTCTTGACCATATGTTATCACAACAGCTACAAGTCTCAGTAGTGCTGCATGGGGAAGAAAGAATTGTCACTGAATTACTATTCAAAAGAGAATTAAAATCCAAGTTAACACCCATCTGAAATACAGCATGGCTTGCACTTGCTGCCTTTTGGGTGTGCTTTTTTAAAATTTATTCTGCAGCATAGATAGGTGACCTGAGGAAAAAAACAATTAAAAAGGCGCAGACCATTTTGAAGGATGAAGTTACTGAACTGGCTGGTCTGTTCCGTGCAGATGCAATTCCAGTATGCTGTTGCATATGTGTTCGTGCGTATAGGAAATTGACTTCAGAAGTTTAATGCTGTTCTTAGTCTGCAGTTGTTTTTGTAATCACTTGGTTTGATACTTGGTATCAAAGCTGGGCTTAACTTTGTTGGTGTGCTTGTAGTGTTAACTAAAACGCTCCTAGTGGCATTTTTTTTAACAATTCAGAGAAAAAAAATTTAATAATTTTTAAAGATATCATTATTGCTATATAAAATATGTATTGGCTAAGCTAAAAGAAAAAGGGAGCATAAATGCTTTGAATACATACATCTGAGCACTGTTTCATTTTAAGCTGTCATAACACTACCTGCAGTATATTGGTTTCCTGAATTTCAGTAGCCTGGTCTGATTCCTCCATGAACTGAATCCTGCTGACAGCACAGGGATCTTCTCAGGTGTTGCCATGCCATGTGCATGCATTTCTGCATTGTGATACTGTTGCCTCCAGTAATGTTTTTAAAACCATGCCTCCATGTCTAATATTCTTGGTTAGTAATTTAACCAATCTCCTCTATAAATGTGATCTTTTTGTTTTCACTTCATTGCTGTGCAATTGCATGGCAATTTTATGGTTAACGGACAATCTCTCTTCAAAGGATTTGGGAATCCTTCTACCAGTTAGATATCATCTGTTTTACCATTGTGCTTATATAATAGTGTATGATAATGTAAAACTGAGGCTCCTAAAGCAATTTGATTATTTGTTCAGATAAAGTCTTACCATAAGTCATTGTTGACAGTGAAATGGAAACAGGGTGGTTTTAGTGGCTAAGGTGAATGTACAATTGCTCCAGCATTCCCTGAGTGTGCTATGAAATGGTTCCCTATGAGAATTCTTACAGGGTGCCCTATGGCTATATGTTCTTTGTGGTTTTTTTATGGAAACAGTTTCTTGGGAAGACAGTGGCCTTGTATCTCTTACTAGACAAAAGCATCGTTCTCTCCTGCAGAGCAAAGATATAATGAGGGAATGGGTTTTGTGGTGGGGCCTCTGCTTTTCCTCTGTGGAAAGACAGTGTGAGGATATGCAGTGCAGAAAAAATGGAGATGGGCAAAATCACTTAAGTGCTCATGTTCTGTAGTGAAGGAAGCATGTAGCATGAAGAGTGCACTTCAGCTTAATGGTGCTCATGTTGTTGCAGAGTAAGACAAAAAATGACCTTTTTAGCCTTGTAAGCATCTTTCTCTTGAACCTTTAAGTTTCACAGTTGGTGGGAAGGGAAGGAAGCTGCATGTGGCTGCTTCATTAAGTAGCAGAGAATGTAATTATGACTTGTATTCTTGATTTATTGTTGAGCACTGATAATGAGTGACAGCATGAAGAATGCTCTTAGAAATACAGTCTGTCTCAAACTTTGTGGCAGGGCTTCAGCTTGTCTTTAGCATCTGTGTTACGTGTGTTGGGTGGATGCCCAGGTTGTCAGAAATGTTGGTGACTCTGCTCTCTGCATCTTCATCAGAGCATCAGGAATCTGAACAAGTGATTAGGAGGCCAGCCGGGCTTTCTGGCTTCTCCTCCTGCCTTGCCTTTTTTTTTTTTTTTTTCCTTAATTTTTTTGTTGGGTTTTTTTGTCTGACTGATGGCATCCTTAATTACAGCTGCACTCTGCTGTCAGAAGTGAGCTTGGCTAGCAGGGAAGATATCAGCCCAATTCCTGCTTGCTGCCTCCTGGAGGTGAGGCAGGACAGAAGAAAATCAATTAAGAGATGAAAAAGCACATTTTAAAATAAACTGATTCGATGAAACTCCCAAAAGGATGGTACTATTTGTGGGACATGATGAAGATTTTGACATTTGCATAATTACATTAACATTTGTAAATCAAATGTGTTTCTTGGGTCACAGTGAAAGAGGCTGGTTTTAAATATTCTATGAAATTTTGTTTAATATTTGATAGTGAAAGAATTTTTTTAGAGCGTGTAATTGAGTTGGATTCATGGATAAACAAGTTAGAAGTGATTTCCATCTGTGTTTCTTGTTCTACATAAATCCCCAATTTTCTATGCTCTCTTGGGTACTTTTAGCACTTTAGCAGTCAAACCTTTATTTTACGTGACATTAGAACCGATTTCTCAGTGAAAGCAATTTCTACTATTAAAGCATCATTCCTTTGTCAGTAAGAATATTGCTTAATTGAATATCCTGTCTGTAAATACTAATTTGTGCTTCCAGGTCACCTCCAGGTATGCTTTTAATCTTCTTGTCAGTATAGAAGAGTGCTTAGAAGGCCAAACACAAAGGGAATATTTTTGGAAGGACTATGTTCCCAGCTTAGTTACCTGAAGATAATTTCTTCTGTATCACTTAGGACTTGATGTCCTTCATACATGATAGCAGTGTTTTCTTCCAGTTTTGTTTTGCAAGATTGTTAAATGATGTATTCATGATTAGTGAAATAGGCATATATCTGTTGCATATTATGTTTTTATAGAGTTCTGTTATTTTGACAGTGTTGTCACCACCAGTAATGCAAGATTGATTTGAAATTTAATCTCCATTCTGCCAGTGAGTAGTGTATCCAATTTACACATGAACTAATCCATTTGTGTTCTGAACTCAGGGAAAATACAAACTTTTCCAAAAGAAGGCCTGATATCCTAAAATGTTAATTATCTTTAAAATTTCTTTCAGAGCTGTATGAACACCACTTAATAATTACGAGATTTATTTAGAAACAAATGTGTTAACCTCCTTGATACTGGAAGCCTTGCATAGTTCTTGAGCAGAGATTTATATCACAGTCTTCATCAAGCTCGGCTTCCGTGGATTGTTCTGAGCTACAGGCGCAAGAATCAGCTCTGTAAATGGACAGTTTCACATTTGCTTCAAGGGTAGCTTGTAAATGAAATGGTAAGTTTTAGTTAAGGAAGGTTCATCAAAGATTTATGTGCTTAATCTTGACATTGCTGAATTCTGATGTTTGGGGATAAGTCCTTGCAGCATTTTGCTTTGATAGCCAAGTCAAATCCTTGGCGGTGTATCACATTGCCATTGTTCAGTGTGGAAGGACTGGAAACTGCTTCGCTAGGAATTGTTTGGTACGGTATTAGTGTCTCTGCCCTCCGCTGGAAATTATGCTTACTAAGTACTATAATGTTCTTGGTATGGAGAAATAACATGCTATCAGGAAATAACTAAAGAAAACTGTATAGCATACCATATACTAATTGTAGGGGGAAGCAAATTCTTGGCAAGAAATTTAGGAATGTTTCCATTTAAGACTGTAAAGGTCCAAATATTTATTTTTCTTTTCTTCCAAGAAGGAAGAGAAACACTAGCTTTTCAAAAATTGTTAAATGTTTTGTCCCATTTTGTAAAGTAATGATGTTGCTGTTGACTCTCAACTGGTGAATGTAAGCTCTCACCTCTCATGGATATGGTACTTAAGATACTGTGTACTCTACATGTTAGTCATAGTTAGAAGTTCCTATCAAGGAAGCCAGCAAATGAGGAGAATGAGGAGATAAGGCTGTATTTAAAATGTACAAAAAAGATTGTAGACTCATTTATCTGACTGCTCTGGTACGCACTGCACTGAAGTACATAATGAATAACTACATCATGGTTCATGTAGGGTTTAACATTCTTAGGTTAGGCTTTTATCAGAGGCATTAAAAGAATGAATAGCTATCGTATGCATAAATCATATGGATAAGCAGAATGTAAAGCAGAAGTGTAGTATGCTGCACTCCTTGGTGGCTAATCTGCAAAGGATAACAGCATACTTTCCCTGTGTGGTTATATAGCTACCCCTTCGGTTTGCATAGGTCCCATCATGAATCTTCCAACTTGAAATCATATTGGATTATTTATAACATTTTATTTTTTGTCTGAATTTGAAGTTATTATAGGAGAATAATGTAAAGTTTTCTCTGTTAATGATGAGTGCCTACAAGTAGTTGGGAAGAATGTAGCACAGTACTGTGTCTTTTGTTTTCTGCTCTCTGCCCTTTAAAAAATTTTTTTTCGCCTTCTGATTTTGTACTGGATAAGAAAGGATCTTACCAACTTGTTTGGTGTGTACTTGGAAAAAAGGAAACTTCTCTGGTAGAGTTTGGGAATAAAAAAAAAAGCACATTATCAGTATTGGTGTATGGTTAACTGGTTTTCCATGACACACTGAGAACAGTGAAGTAGCTATGTTGAGTTATGTATTTTCATCTCCTTTGCTTCACACTAGGGAGATACCACCTTTAGTTTGAGTGGTGGCCTTTCACCTGCACATAATGTTTTGGTCATGAAGTTTAATCGATATCTAGATCTTGGTCTTGATTTCTCTATTATTGTACTACTGTTCTAAATCACTCCTTAAATTTCTTGAAGGAATGAAGTTGCTGCAAGAAGAGAGTGTGCAATTTGTTAATGGTATTCCTCGCCATTGCTAGGTGGCCTCTACCACTGTGTATGAGTGCAAAAATATAGCTTGTACTTGTCTGCAAAGTCTGCAAGAGATTCTCCAAATAGGCTCTCAGAAGCAGGTATCTTCTGCTGCCTGTTACATTGAATGAGTCTTCAGGAGAGGCACCAAAAACTCAGGCTGCTTGGAAGGGGACTGGGCTGTTTGGTTCTGAGGTTTTCTTCACTTTGGAATTTACTTAGTTTCTTTTTACCTCTGACTGGTGTGAAAAAGTCCAAGCTAGGATTAGCTCTGAGGTGTGCTGTGAAGTCATTCTGTTTTTCCAGACTTTAGGAAGAGAAGGTTATGTTGACTTTACTCTCCTTAAACTCTGTTCTCATCCATAGTCAGTGTATTCTCTGGGTTTCTGGCAAGGAGCACACCTCATGGAAGAGAATTTATTTAGCTGGTAACCTTTTTCAGGAAACCCTGAAAAAGAGAGCTTTTGGCTATGTATAAATATATATCCCTGTACATTATGCTACCTGGGGTAATGTCTGAAAATTACTAGGGGGACAAAATTTTTGTACTCACTGAATCTGGTTTTAAAGATAATAGAAGGAGAATTACATTGAAGCAGAAAGAATGTAGACCTTTAAACCTTCAATTGATATTAAAAATTAATCAAAAGGAGTGGTATTCTTCCTGTGCTTTCCTTCTGCCTCAGATTTTAAGATCTAAGCATTAGAGGCTGTGGGTTGTGTAAAGACACAACTGTTGACTTTTGTACCTTCATTTGATTCTGTTTCAGTTAAACAAACATAATGAGAACTGATCAAGTGTAGTACTCCTCTGAACTATTGCAAACTTAGTTAAGAGACATCTCTGACTGTGCTGATATTTTGATAATATGGAGGTGCTTACAATCTGATTAGCATATGCTGCATTTTTCTTCTCTCCTACTGGGAATAAAAGTCTGGGGCTAATAAAATGTTTTCTGACCTGGAATAGGAAGGTATAATATTTTATTTCTTGATCAACATATAACTATGAGGGGTGATACTTGCTGATTTTGTTTAAGAGGTATAGTAAACAATACAACTTGTGAGAAAATATGCATAGTAAATTTTACTCATCTCCTCTCTTGTTTTTTTTATGAGAATGTCTTACTCCGTGAAGGAATAAGTTAAAAAAAAGTGGCTATGTATGTAGCTACCATGTAGCTAATAAAATAAAATGCTTGTTTTGGTTTATAGAGCTTTCTGTTCAAAATTTATACTTAAAACATTGAATTAAAAATAAGATAATTGTTATTGTTTCTTGTGTATACATCTGGGAATTCTACTTTGCATCTTCTTATCACAGTAAATAAAGAAGGAACTAGAACATACCTGACTAAAAGTTTGCTAAAAATATATCTAAAAAATTTATAAAGACTTTATCTTTTCCCCCCTTTATGATTTCCCAAATACTTTTTCATTCAGTGGTGCTTCCAGTTTTTTTGGGCTGAGTTAAGTGATTTCCTTGGAAGCTAGCAATGATAAAGGTCTGCCTACAACCATGGTTGAATTAGGAAGTGCTGAGAGTCAGGAGATTAAAGACGAGAAATGCACAGCTGAAAGCATTTGAATTAGTGGATTTTTAGCTTTTCATAACGATGAAACAGAAAAAAAAAGTCATGACATGTTCTTCCCTCCTGGTTATGCAGCTCAGATTCCTTAACAACAAAGGTTGTCCTAGTGTAGCCAAGGTCTGCTCCTAAAGGAGCAGCTTTCTCAGCTGCAGGTGGGGATGGATGGATTGATAGACAGACGGAGATACAGATGCAACTCAAGCTAGGAAGATGTTTGCCAGTCACTCTGTTATCCCTCCCCTCACTGGTATCTGTCTCTTTGAAGTGCTGGCTCCAGATTTTGTCAGGAGTCCCGTTTGGCTTCCATTCAAATCTGATAAAAAAAAGATGAGGGAGACATTTACATCTTTGCTATACCAGACATTCTCTTATGGGTATTTGTTTTTGGTGGCTGGCACACTGTATTTATCAGGAAACTGTCTTTGAAATACTATTTGCACTCAGCACGTGACATCTTTAGTACAGTATAACCTGAGACTCCTGTAGCAGCCCTCAAACTTGTTCAGGGAAGGTGGGAGCAAATTCCATGTCTTCAGAAACAGGAGATCCTTCCCAGCCCTAGAGAAGGGATTAATGTCATAGTCCCTGTTTAAAACCAACACAATGAATAGCTAGCACAGCCTTATGACAGTCCTAGAAGAGGGAAGTTGGTGATCACTGAAAGGTGAGTCTGAAAGGTGAGTCTGGTTTTGTTCTGATATGTAAGAGATGGCAGCTTGTGGCCAGCTCTGGTGATGTTGACTTTCTGTGGCTTAAGGAAGGCAGGATGAGAAGAGCTCTGGAAGAGGAGACCTTTATTCCTGGAGTTGTCTGGCATTTAAGGTTATGGACAGCACATCTACACCGGAGATGACAGCTGAACAGGAACTGTGACGTTTTTGTTGTTATATTGTTTTTATAGCTGGAGGAGGAAGAGAGGAGGGATTCTTGTAAAAGGTGCTTTCCTCCTAGGGAGGATGTTTTTCCTGTTTGAACCTGCGACTACAGCAGAAAGGAAATAGAGGCCATAGAACTTGGAGGAGACGTGTTTCCCCAGTAGAAAGTTGCTAATATGCAACTGTCAGCTGGGCAATCTCCTGAAATGCAATGCTTCCACCCTAATTGCTCCTTGTTCCCAGTGATCCGTAGTTGGGCTGTCAGCTTCTGTTTTAAGTCATTGTAACTAGCTCTGTTTCTCCTCCTGGGGTCTGTGCAAGATGCAGACCTGGCAGTGTCCTGTGGTATTTATTTGAACAGTTGGGTTTTTGACAAGGGAAGGCAAGGTTTACTGAGAAGTTCAGAGGGATTATGCAAAATGTCATCTGCAGCCTGTGCCTGGAAGGTGGAGGGAGGGATTATAGGATTTGCTGTGGATGATGTGAACCTGTACATCTGCCTGGTTTTGCTATGGTGAAGATCAAAGGCTATTTCAGTACACATTTTGGGGGCTTTGAAGTGGTGGCCTTGCTTGAGTAAGTAAGCACTGCCTGTGTAAAGGTTATGAAGGTCCTTCATGTGACACAGGACTACATAAATGAAATATACATTTTTTTGTATGATCACATTGTGGCTGGTCTGCTGGTGCTCTACTCATCTAGATGCCTTTGGTATTGGCCTGGCGCCCTATTCAGCTAAGAAAAACAAACCTTTCCCTGCTTTTTCATGATCTCACACAGTTCACCATTTTCAGCTTGCTATTGTAACAACAACAACAACAAAAAGGTTAATTCATGTACTTAATAATGTGTCTTTGAAAACAAGTTTCTAAGTATTTTTGGTCAACATTTATGGCTCTGAACTTCTAATGTGGTGTTTATTAGAAAATATTTTAATAGTCTTCCAGTTGTTCATTACAGACGTGTTTGGTTTTTCCTTTTTGAGGGCAGCTTTTAGCAGATGAGTGTTTTTTGAAAATCATCCCCCTATTTTGTGGCTGAAATTACTTCATGTCCACCTTTTTGCTGTGTGTGAAATCAATGGCGTTGAGATGGAAGTCACTCTCTCGAAATGTACTATTTCTTGTAAAGTCCTCTGAAGTGATAAAGTGGTCTAAAACATTTGGTTGGGGATTGTTTTCCTCATCAGTACAGGAAGTAGAAGCTGCATTCTTTTTTTTTTTTTTAGCGTTCACAGTAGAGTATCAAAGAATTTGATGCGTGCTTAAAAGCAAACATGCAGAAGAACAAAAAATATGAAACAAGGCTTTGATGTTTTTTTTTCCCCTGGACTCCAATACTAACAGGCAGAAATGGGGCTCTGAGCATTATCTTGGAGGGCTTTACACCTGATAGGAAACCAGAGTGCGTTTTAGAGGACAGAATTACTTTGTTGTCTTTGGAATGGTTACTAAGCCGGGGAACAGCGTGACTGTTTACAGGGAATAATGCCTCCAGGCTTTAGGCAAAGGAGTGTGAAGGATGTGAGAATAACTGGCCCTGGGAGACACCAGAGAAAGCCTGAGCCTGTCAGATAGGCTTCAGCATCCCCAGGCATCTGATCCACTGTGAAATTGAGCAAAAATAATGGTACTTTGTAACTCAGGTAGCAAGAACTTAGGATCCAGTGCTGCTGCTTATTTCTTTCCTGAAGTGGTCTGTTGACATTTATGTTGTTTCCTTTGTGTGCAAATGTGACTCTCTGGGTCTGTGGGGAAGGCTGGTAGTAAGATATGTATGTATGCTGTTCATTGTGTCTTTGGCTCTGACACCTTAAATGTTTCTTATTTAACCCTTTGAACTTTTTAAATGGAATTTTTTCACTGTAAATCATTTTCAGAAATCAAACTATATGGATTGCATTAGCCTTATTAATGTTTGCTGTAATGTGCCATGATTTTAGTAATGGGATCTGCAGCTCTGGAAAGATTTTAGTCCTTCAGTACTACTTGGAAATAAAAGTGCCTGAAATGCTTAGCAAAATGACTTACATGCTCAGTAAGCATCAGGCTGGAGTCAAGATTACTATTCTGTTAGTGAGCATCCCGCTTCTCCCAGTCTGCCCTTCCAGCTCTCTTCCCACCTGTTTTATCTCTCCTCTGACTGCATGTTTAGTATGTTTGGACAATGGTTCCAAAAGGAAAGAGTCTGTTCCCTGCTGACCCCTGGAAAGCCTTTGAAGCTGGAAGTTACAGCATTTTGCTGAAAGGTAAGAGATCATATTTCGAGGTTAAAAAAAAAAAAAGGGAGGGGGATGAGTTTGAGTCTGGCTAGGATCTGGGAAGAGAGTGCTGGTAGCTGTGCAGTGCAGTGTCCTTCCTCATGTTTCTCAGCATCCTTATGCCTCTCATCTCTCTAGTCTCTTAAAATCACTTATGCTAGGCAGTCACTGGAAGGATGCTGACTCTCTGAAAGGAGTACTTTTGCATGAACCAAAGGAGTGAGACACAGTATTTTATTTAGCCCCCAATTAACATTTATTAAAAGTGTGAAGGAGGAATAGTTTATACTGACCTAGGGGAAATAACCTATTCTTAATTTTCAGTATGGCTCTGTGGTTGAGGTTGATGTATGACCGGGCCTCTGTCCCATCCTTGAGCTTTTTTGAAGTCCCTTGCATAGAATGAAAAGAGGAAAGAGCTCAGGTAAATATTTTAATAAAATTACTAACAAAGACCTCTTACTGAGAAAGTGTTCTCTGTTTAGGGGCGTGTGTATGGTGATTCCATTACCACCCTGTATTTAATATAATCTTGTGTGTTTGCTTGTGTGGGGTCTCCTGTTTGTTCTGTGCCAGCTCTCAATAGGTGATGTCTCATCGATTTATGTATGCAGGGAATCCTGCACAGGTAACACAATAGCTCCAGTAGGCATGACACTTAAAATACATTGTTACAGACAGGTGACACTTATATGAGAATAATCTTAATAATTAAATTCTTTCTTGAAACACTGATTTGAAATTGGCTTGAACCCACACTCAATTAAGACAACTATGCTGAGAAACAATGTTTAGTTACATGACTTTGAAGTAGCAGCTATACACACACTCTACAAAAATATGTATGCTATTTTTTCCTTAAAAGTAAACCAAAAATCTCCTCCTAACCTACATAGAGAGTAAGAGGCAGATGCTTCTGTAGCAGTGCAAGTCAAATAAAGGAGAGTATGAGGCTGGTTATGCTTTCACCATGCTGTCAGTTCAGAGCCTCATGAAAATGAGAGTGTGGGAGTGGCCGAAAATCTGTGTTTTTGAGAAGGAAAAAGTAATCTTTCTGCATTTGAGTGTGTAGGGATGCTGGGTATATTTAAACAATGGGTTGCTAGTTAGTTGGTGATAGAGGGTCTGATTGTGACCTTGAGCTCTACTGGTGTATTTTGAGGTGCGGCAGGGTTGAATTAGCACTTTTGTTAGTGAGGGAAACTTCTGGCTCAGTATTTGCTTTTTAATGCCAAAATCTAGCCCACAGGGGGAAAAACTTCTCTAAATCGCCAGATGCTATTTTCTGGAAATAGGTAACACACAGATGAAAGACAGTTGTTCTTGGAGTATCTGCTGCAAAAGGTTGTATGTCAAAAAAATGTTATGTATACCTAGTTAAAAAAAAAAAAAGAGGAGGCAAGTATGCTGTTACCTGCATGCTCTGCTAGAAAATATCAAACTGAAGCACTGTCAAAGCCCAAAAGGACTTTGAGTAAAATCATTAAAAAAATATATTTTCACATAAATTCACAATGCGAGGCACAAAAGAAATGTTATGACATCCTGTGATCTCAATTATACTAGATTCTTTTATCTTTCAATCATTTATTCCTTTTGTAAAAGTGTGGAATTACTGGACAAAAATGTAGTCTAGGGCTATACAACACTTCTGCTTAAGTGCTTTGCTATTTTTTCAGTATTTGTTTTTAATGAAGACCTGCAGTCTGTGCATCTGTGGCTCCTAGACAGCTGAAGACAGATATATTTGCTTCCGTGCCTAATGCATAATTTCTGCAGTTGTGATCATTCCCATTTACTTCACTTTTTGTCTTTCTTTGTGCAGTGTGAAAAAGAGCTGAGTTGGTTTCTTGAACTTGTCTTGTCTGTTAAAATCTATAGTCTCTGGGTTTTGGGCAAGTTCTGCATCTTCACTAAAGAACATTGGAGGTTGGAAGTCTTAAAAGAGCTTGAAGTGAGTCTAAGAGGTGGGTTGTGCTTATAAGAGCTCTTCCTGCCATTCTCTCATCCAGAGGAAGGTGATTTTTGGTCTAGAGAAAAGGACCATCTTGTGCCATCAGCAAAGTTGAAAAGACAAATTGTCTTTCCTCCACTTCTCTTGAAGTGCTCCTCAGTGTTCACTTCATCAGCTTTCTGAGGGGAGAGGGAGCAAGGGAGTCAGACTGCCTTATAAGTACAGCAAGGTTCTATTTAGTTGACATCTGAGTTGCTGCACCTGTAGCACAAGTAAATAAATAACAACAATAAATGAAGCCAAACAATGCAATCAGACGGCAAAATTTTACAATCTGACTCTCTACAGGAGAATTAGTACATCAGATATCAAATCAGTCACACACATCATCAGGTTATTAAAAAGCCTGATATTTGCGGTTTGTTTATGGCCAAAACATAAATCCATAAAATCTGTTTTCCACAGAAAAGTGTAAGGCTGTAAAAGCAACCCTTCTACGTAATGTGTGTAGTGTTGTTGCTTCTGCATATTTTGATTTTTTAAATTTATTTTTAGTTCAAACTGTTTCTAGATTTCTGTGATGATGCACAATGCAATAATCCTACTGAATCCCAAAAAGGAAAAATGTACTATTTTATTCACTTACTACTTTTTTTTTTTCGGTTAACATACAGCAGTAGAGTGGGAAGCTTAGTGGCCAATAACAGTGCTCCTCTGAGGGCTGTTTCCAGGTGTGCTCCAGCAAGTCACTTTCAGGATTGTCCTGCACGGGCCCTTGTCAGCTTTTGCTGCTGGAGGCAGAGCAGTGACTGTGTGATGGGGGCATCCTCTCCCACCCTGGACACTCTGGGAAGCTTCAGGATGTGCCCTGGCTGGGGCAGGGCATGTGGGTGAGGCTGGTCAGTATCCTCACTGGAGTGATTCTTGGGAATAAGAGGAGAGTTTGAAGATCTGGGAAAATGGAAGTGGTGTGTTGAACTACACCAACTATTGGAGCAAATCAAAGCCTTGTGTTATCAGTTGAACCATTTGCTATCTTATTTTCTTTTTTTTTTTTAACTGTTTTTTAAGATCACTATGCCTTTCTTTAAAAAATAAAGAGAATCTCTTAGTGATGAGATTCAGTATTGCTGCATAAGCGGGCTCTGCAGCACCCTCGATTGCACTGAGGGGCTTTTTGCTTGTGTTTTTGAGTAAACTACATTTCTCTGGTTGCTGACTAGCTTTCACTTTGTTAATTGTACATGAATAAAGGCACATCAAAAACTGGAATATGAAAAAAAAACTCGGGAGGGAAAAGCTAAAGAACTACTGTTGAAAACATGATATGTATGAAGTAGTGAACCTCCTGTAATGGTTTGCAGTATAATAAAATGTGTAAAGGTTTTTATTGCAATGTATGTTTTTAGTTCTTTACAATGTAGGTTGTCAAAGATGCTCAGCTGATATTGCCTCTCATCTCTCTAGTCTGAAACAAGTCAGTTAAAATAACTTACAATATTAGGTGAGAATCAGAATATCTGTTTTAGCAGGGCTTTCAGCCAGAAGCAGCCTCTGAGCAGAATCAGTGCTTGATACTTCATGTTTCATGAAAGAAATGTTGAATGATCTCGGGGTCGGCTGTTTGTTCTCTGCCCCCGAGGTGAGTTGGGTGGTGTAGGGAGCGACCCCAGGCTCTGAAGAATGAGACTGGACTCTTTGCTGTT
>NW_005054310.1:580155-606949 GCF_000277835.1 Geospiza fortis | reverse complement strand
GACGTGGTCTCGGGGGACTCCTCACATCTGGAGTGATGTGCAGAGTTCCCACAGAATGAGAGAATACAGATCTTTCAAAATGTGGAAATAGCATTTATGACTGTCATGTAGTCCAATGTCTTATCCTTCCAAATGTCCAAAATCATTTACATCTAAGGGATACAAATGTTGTTTTTGTACAGTGAACAGAACCAAAAATGGCTAGAAACATTTGTTTCAGAAAGACATGGTAAATCCTTTTTGTCTGATTTACTGAATAAATTTTGCTGCAGCAGAACACTTCAATATTGCAAAGCTAATATTCTAGGTATTATGAACAAAATCTAACTTCTAGTATGAATAATCATTTGTTGTGATGTGTTGAGATTCCAGAAAATCCCTGATGCAGTGCACTTTCTCTATGAAATCCCAAGTTAGTCCACTGGTATGTACACATGTGATTTCCAGATAAGTAAACTGACTGCTTTATTATCTTGCCAGATTGTTGTGTTCTGTAAAGCTGGCAGAATTCCTATCTGACACTTGCTAAAAAGCATTTTTAAAGGATATTTCCAGTTCTCCTTTTTATCTTATTTTTCTCCTGGGCTAGTACCCTAAAGAATGATTTTAGGTCCTCATTGATGGTGATAGATTGGTAATTTTCATACTGAATCCCATCATCCTGAGCTCAACCATTTGCAAAACACTGCTCTGCAACACCTCAGTGCTAGTCTTGTGATATCATGCAATACTGTCCTGTTTCATTTAATTTCATCAGGATTGATTTTTGAGTAAGCAGATGGCTTAGTCTTCTCTAAGAGTCTATAAGGAAATGCCTTGCCAGAAATACTTTGTGTTTGATGATATTTAAGTTAGCTGTGATTTAAGGGTTTGTAAGAATGTATTCAGCTTTTTTTTGTGCAGTTCATCAGTAGGGTTTCATTGCTGATCCTCAGACTCATAAATGGAGACCACAATTCTGTTGCCAGATGCCTTTCAGAGCAAAGCCTGTTTGGCTGACAGGACGCTGGTTCCGTGCGTGCCGTTGCTTAGGCTGCTCAGGCAGGCTCTTCAAAAGCTTAATCCTCTGTCTGTTTGGAGGATCTGCATGTATCTAGTGCAGCTAATAGGAACTGAAGAAAAATAGCACAAAAAAGACATTTTCTTTCGGTTTGCCTACACAATAGCTAAATCCAAATAGAATGATTTTAACATGCTATTTTAATTGTCCAAATAATAATTTTTTTAAAAAGCAAGAAATATTAAGTCTAAAAAGTATTTAATTCTTTTTGATCTCTAGCTATCATGACATATTAGATAGTTAAGTATATAATTATTTAGTATGAAAATTAACTTTTTATTACTTAGTTTTTTGCCCAATGCATATGTTCAGTGGTAATTTTTCTTTTCTTATAAAACAGTGAATGACACTTTGAATTACACTTTTTTCCTACGGTATTTTTTTTTTAGCTTTTATCAGGCTACTTTAAATATTGTTGCAGTATTTTCGATATTATTGTGTTGCATTCTTGAGACAGTTAAGGCCAACTCCAGGTAGTTCCATATGAGGAAAAGTGCATCCAGAAGGTAAAGGTAAGCAGTGGCTGCCCTTTAGACAGTGCCTGGGAGCTTGCATCTGGGGAATTGCATCCAGTATGGGGCTCCCCAGTGCAAGAGAAAAGTTTAAGAAGAAGGGCAAGTCCAGCTGAGGAATGTTGTGGTGGTTTGGGGGTCAAGGTGTAAGTGTAGGAGGGGAGGCTGAGAAAATTGGATTGGCTCAAGTTGAAGATGAGAGGACTAAGTGGGATCTGACTGCTGACTTCAGCTCTCTAAAGGAGGGCTTTTAGAGGAGATAAATATAGGACACATTAGTGGAAATTGCAGACAGCAGTCACATGTTGTTGAAGGAAAACTCTGATTAGTTAAAAGGCAAATAAGTGTCCACAGTGTATGTAGCTAAGCACTGGAAGAAGTGTCTCAGGTGTCTTTGCTCTTGATCTTTCTTCCAAATTAGCCCTGTCTGGTGCAATGGCTTTGACGAGATGGCCTCCAAAGGTCTCTCCCAACCTAGAGTATATGCTGAGTCAGTGAATATTCCTATGAATGATGGATTTTTTTAAAGCTCTTGTTGCCTTATATACACTGAATAACTAGGAGAAATTATAGCAGCCCTCCCTTTAATGTCTGCTTACCAAGGGAGTTATTTGTAGTTAAGGGACTAGACCTAATTAATTTTGCTTACCATTGTCCCTCCAGATTTGTTTGTGGAACTAAGAGAGATCACACTTTCATTTTACTGATGGATTGGAAAATAAGCTCTCCTGTTTTTGCAACTCCCTGGAGGTTCATCAGTTTTGAATAAACTGGTAACTGAATGGAGCTATTTGTATGAGCCAAGATAAAAAGAAAAAATGTAGAGCCTTGGTGTATTCATAAAACATGCTATAGCTGTCAAAGCTGGTGTCTCTCTTTAAGGAACTACACGTGTTTAGACAAACACGTTATGTGGGGGTTTTTAATAGAAGCTCACCATAAAGTTTTCACTCTTGTGTTGTCATGCAGTCAGATTGTTCTTGAAAGTCTTAGTATATTTTTGCATGCATAAAAATTCATCTGTTTTGGTCATCTCTCTTTGCCAAGCAGACCAGGTGCATTATGTATGTGGAATAGAAGTGTAAGGAATATGTATGTGAAAAGGAGCTTTTAGGGGAAAAAGATCTTAAAAAGACAGGAATTCTGTTTTGAAAACTTCTAGCAGCTAGTATAGTGTAGCCTTTAAACTTGGGCTGTTTGACTGGATTTTATTATTACATTTTCCCTCTGTGCTGCTCGTTGCTTTTGAATTGACTATTTGCTGAGACAGAGGGAAAGTTTTAAATTGGTGCTATAAGCAAACTTGCCTGAGCAAAGTTGTGCCTCAGCAACACAGTAATTTTGTTTTTCAGTTGACTGTGAACTAAATAGAGGGAAAGAAACTTTTTTGGACAGCACTGTTCATCAGTACATTCCCTTCAAAAAACCAATAGGGCTGATCATAAACTCAAATTAACTGTCCGTGATTTGGATTGTTTTCATGTGTCCCAGATCTTACCTTTTCAAAGCAACTCCCTGGCAGGACTGTAGAATGTTAAGGTCTTTCTTGAGTGTATGTGAAGTGGAGCAAGGGATAGGATTGGGGAAAAAATGCTCATGAATTATTTTAGTATCTTTTCCATTCCCCATTTTTTCTCTATTTTGTGTCTTAGTTGGCAATCCTGTTGGTCTCTCTGACTGGCCTAAATCAGGGGTTATGTTCTTTTAACCTAAACCAGGGGTTGTGTTCCTTCATTTTCATCTTCCAAGTTCTTCCTCCTTCTCCTGGGCCTCAATCACTGTCATTGTGTGACTATATGTGTAGTTTAAACTATACATTATAGCTGAAACATCCTTTCCCCATTACATGCAATTTCTGTGGGTGGTGAAATTAGGAGATGTGTGGTGGACAAATAGTTCCACAGAAATGAGTATTCATTGGTTTCTGTTTCTTCCTTATTCAGTTTGCACCATGTGTGTTTCAGGGATAGTCGGGGGTGTGGAGGTGCTGGTGAAAACAGCACTGCTTCCTCTGCTTATGGACTATGAGAGGTCTTTGAAAGCACTGGTGTGTACCTAGAAATGTAATAATGATAGAATCCTGCTTTCTATCTTAACATGGGCTGAGAACACTGGGAAGTACCATAAAACCTCATCTCACCTTTTTATAGTCAGGCTATTGCCGTATATACACTCTTCAACTACCCTCCTTGATTCAGAGGGAAAAAAGCCCAAACAAAACCTCAAGCACACTAACAAAGCAACCCCTCTAGAAACTGCAGACAGAAAGCCTGACACCAAACTTCTTCATAGTGGCATTGTGAGTGTCCTGAGGGCTCAGTCTGGGGAGAAGAGTGTATAGCAAGAGGGGTTTGGCTATATATTGATGTGAGGTCACACCTGCCAGCCATGCATGTCTGTTTCTGCAGCATGTTTTGCCCTCTGGTCACGTTCAATGCTCTTGGTTGTAGATGCTCTTTACTATTAAAAGGTAAAGCTTAACTCGGGATGAAACATGTTAAGGGGAAAACAGACCGGTGATCTCACCCAGCATTGCTTTAGCAAAATGGTACACAATGTTCTTTTGTCTCAGACAAACTGTCCTTTCTATTTCCTCTTAATGTAATTAGGAATGGAGTTCTGTTTTATCTGCTTCTGAAATATATTCATGGTATCAGTTTTTTTTTCTTGTGCAGAAAAATAAAACTGCATTTCCAGGGCCAGATCAGACCACAAATTTAGAAACAATGCAGTATGGTTATAAAGAATATAACTGATGTAGTGTGTTAGAAATAGTATCGTTCTATCTGATAGCTTCATGGCAAAATAGGAATAATCACAATCACAATTACATATTTCAGCTGCTCCAATTTATGTTTTTTGCAAGTGAAACCAAGCAGATGCTATCCTGTAGCAAAAAAGGCATTAGACTGAAACAAGGTGTGTGTTATTGTCCTTTGCAGGTGTCTCTAGGTTGTGAATAATGTTAGATTCATTGGTCTTCCTCCTGGCTTTAGGGCTGAGCAGTGGTGGCAGGCACAGCTTTGGTGCTGTGAAATTTGGCTCTATCTCTGCTGTAAACTTCCTGCAGTGGTGAGGGGGGTGGGGATGATGTTGTAGCTGAAGGTCAACTGAGAAAGATGCAATCTGCTGGAATTGTTAGTTTATTTGAAAAGCATTTTTATCCCATAATGACTAAAATGATGGCACCAGATGCAGAGTAGTGGTTTTGAGATGATTTGTATTGATCATCTTTGCTGGTGTCCTATTTTCCTACCTAATAAGTACTGCTGAGTTTTTTTGTCCTAAGCTGATGATAAGATACAAGGATTGTCAATACCTTCCATTACCATTACTTTGAATTTGCATATTAACACAGACATCATAATTACCCTGTTCTTTATGGCTGTTTGTACAAGCAGAGAGGAAATTAAAAAAAAAATCTTCATTTTTTTTTCATTTTGGTGTTTAAGTCTGGACAATAGGATGGATGCAGTAACATATAATCACTAGGAAGGGCTATAGATAGCACTCTTGGAAACGTAGCATTTTCTTCCTTTGTTTTAACATGTGACCTTTTCATCTCTTTGATCCCTTAAGCTGTGTACTGCGTAACCTTGGATTAGTAGAAACAAGAAATGCTGTGCATCATCTAATGACATATTTCTTCTGGCAACATCAAAAGAAGGTTAGATAATATCTGTTGTAGAAAATCTGCGTAGTCTATACAGGAGTGAAGGTTTCTAGCCAAGGATATTGTGACTTCCTTTTGCAAAGAAGGACAAAACTGAAACAGTCTGCCATGCTGGTTTATCTTAAAATGCTTAGGGAAGCCTTGAACATACGTGAAATCATGTTAATTGTGTAAGAGTAGAGCTCATGTGTTCTCCTTTCCTACATGCTGATGCTGGAAATACTAGTTAGAAGTTACTGAGGATTGGTACAACTTGTATCCCATTCTACATTTTTGAGAAACTGCTTTTAATTCACTTGCTTTTGATAGCGTGGTGTTCAAAATTCTTCTTGGGTGAAGGTGGTGAAGTATTTTTTCTTCCATCTGAAACTGAAATAATGGTAATATATTACTTTTCAATGTGTGTTGCTATTGTGTAGCCCTGAAGGTAAGTAGATTTCCTTGTATCTTGGAATAGAAATGGATGGCAAATCTGGCTTTGTGCCAGCACCACCTGTAAAATGGGAGTAATGTTTTTATGGTTTGGAGATAGTGCAAAACTGGCAAAAAAGTTAAAGGATGACATTAATTTTTAACCATGCATAGTGCTTCTCTCCTCCTTGTTAATAAAATTGATATTCGTTTCTATCAGGAAGAAAAATAACCAGTATTAGAAGGAATCTTTAAATAAAAGTACTTCTCTTTGAAAGGTTAAAAACAATGCTATAGTCTTGCTGAACAGAAATGTGTAGGCATTGTGCAGAAACCTTTGAGATGCAATTAATTATTTTAAATACTAGGTACAGGGGGGGACAAGCCAGTCTCATTTTATGTAGAAGTTCCAAGGTGCTTCAGGTTGGAGTTGTTTGAAGTACTGTGTGTAGAAATAGTAAAGGTAGAGGCTGGCTTTGATGCCAGGCTGCATCTTCTCTCCTCTGTTTGCAGCTCTTTCCTCCTATTCCTGGCACAGGGGGAGAAGTGATACCTGCATTGAGTGATAGCCCGAGAACTGGTGCAGTGTGCTGAAGTGCCCTGCAGGGAAATGATTCTCCTTTTGACAGTTTGCATCAGTCACACATTGGCCAATATTATTGAGTGCAACAAATCTATGGTGATCTTCACATTTAATTGATGGCTTTTAAGAAATCTGTGCAAAAGCATGTATTTCAGCTATACCATGTTGTGAGTGACACAGAGCTGCTCAGTTGTCTCATTCACAGGGTGGGCTTGATGAACTACAGAGGAAATACCAACTTATTATCAGCCAACGGAATTAAGGGTTTGTGAGTATTTCCCATTATTATAACTGAAACCAACAGCTACATTCTTTCTCATATAAGAGGATGTGTAATGATTATAGTGAGATGATGTTACAAATGTTGAATTTCTGTGCATAAAGTTATTTGACAACTCATCTAGGCTGAATCAGCATTTTCTTTCCTTTAATCTCAGAGTGTACCAAAGGGATTCTGCTCCCCTCTGCCTACCTACCATTACTAAATGTCTTATCAGTGTCTTTGCATCTATTTGGAAGAAAAATACTGTGAGAAGGAATTTTCCTATAGGTGGGCCCTTAGACTAGAAAGAGATGAGGACAGCTTTTATATGGAAGAAGTATCCTTCAGGATATAGAGAAGGGGAAAAACTGACACAGGGAAATTGAATTGTTCAACCTAGAATTTTTGTAACTAATGTTTTCAGAGGTAGACAGGATAACAGTTCATGAATCCAGTTTGAAAGTGCTTTTGCAAAGCTTCTCGTGGGAGAAGTGAGGACGGACTGCTATTTTTGCTCTGGCATTTTAGCAAGTACAAATCTTGAGCTTTGGCATTTCTTATCTTGAAAATCTATTCTTAGTTTAAACCTAAATAGCAAAACTCACATACATGCACTGAAGTATTGGCTGTATCTAACACTGAATGAAAGTACCTACAGTAACAATGGATTTTAAATAAATAAAATATTTAGGGTTTTTTTTTACTTGGCATCAGAGCTCCAGTTACCTCAGAGCAATACCTTTTCATCACTATTCATTGTGGAGGAAAATACTTCTGATACATTGCTGAAGTGGAAGCTCTCAGTAGCCAAACTGCAATCCAGATATCTAGGGTGTGAGATCAGAATTTTTAATGAATTTTTTTGTTTACTTCAGGCAACTGAACTGTAAAGATGTGAGAATTGTTTAAAATTTAGCCTTTCATAGAACTAATCTCAAACCATGTTATGAAGTTCCTTTCCATGGAGTCCAGTGTACTTGTTTGAAGTAGAAGCTAATCACATTGCTTGAGAATATAAATGGTGTTCTCGATCCCCAAGCTGGATCACTGGGAAGAAGACATGAAAATACAGTTAAGACTGTCTACATTTAAAGCATATTTCCACTGGTACTAATTGAAATGGTGCAAATGGTTGAAGTGGTTAATTGCTAGTTGTTTAGAGCCAGTTCTTCATCTCTTTTGGCTGGTCAAGGAGCCTACAGCTGCTCAATGTGTCTTAGTACAGGATGGAACGAAAATTATTTCATTAAAATGCATGTAGCAAGAAAGGAATTCAAGACAGCTAGTAGTAATTGATCTCTAACAAGATTTCTGTAAACAGAAGAGAAAAAGCACAGACTTAAAAATGGGTTTCTTGTGAGAAATGGGATTTGTGACATCATCCAATCTCATGAAAAATGTCTTTGGTACCTCCTAGTTCATGAGGTTTGTACCTCTGCAGCATTTTACATGATACAAACAGAACAAAACTTTTGGTATGTAGTCATTTTACAGAAAAAAAAAATAGAGTGAATAAGTTTTTTAATGTACTCCCTTTTTTCAGTTCATTTTCTAGCACTGAAAGCCTTTCCTCTTTCAAATGAGCATGGAATCACAATTTGATCATATCTTTTCCAAGATTCTACTGTTTAAACAGATGGGGAAAAAAAGAAACAGCAAATACAGCTCATTGCAGCAGATGACTCCAGCCGGTGTGTTTAGAGGAAGTTTAGCTGCCAGAGAGCTTTTCTGTTCCTTGGTGGTTCATTTTAGAACAACCCTGCCTGAAGCAGTCATGGTGCTTGCTGGGTTTCCTTCCTGGGACTTACTGGTTTCAAGTTTCTTTTCTGTGTACCCTTGTAACCCTGACATGGATTCTGTGACTGCAGGGACCATAAAAGATGGGTATTGTGCTGCTGCTCTGGAGGGCATGGAGATGTCTGATGTGGATGAGACTGAATCAATCAAGCAGTTTTAGAGAGTGGTCAGAGTATTACAAATATCTACTTTCATAAAACTGAAGAAGTGGGATGTAAGCTGTAGATATTTGTAGTATTCAGAGGTTATATTTAAGTATGTGGTCACTTCAAGTCTAGGCAGAAATTCCTGGTTATCTTCTTGTGTGATATTTTATCTTACTAGAGCTGACCCTTCACTGATCTTCAGCTGGTGTGGTTGATTGTCATTGTGGAGAAGGCCTTATCAGAGCTAGCTTAGGAGCTTTGCTTTAAAGGGTGATGTAGATGTTTTTGCTTTTGGAGCTGTGGCCCTCTGGAGGGTAGCCCTTAGAGAATGACAGTGTAAAGCCTGGGGGTCATGATTCTTTGCTTTTAAACGTAGTGCTGTTATCAGGGTACAGAAATGTTCTTTAATGGCTGAAATGAAAACAGGCATAGGGAACATTTCATGCTCCTAACAGACTGCATCTTAGGAAAACTCTTAATTCTCTGTAGTTTACTTCAATTGGGAGATGTTCAAAGTAATACAAATACAATCAAAAGACTGTTCTAAGTCATAGCGATGGAATAGGTCAACTCTTACTGTGCATTTTTCTCACAGCTGGGTAAGATGTCATTAAATGTCAAGCACAATTTTCAATGTCAGCAGTGTTACTGAAGGCTTTTTGAGAAAATTTTGCTGTCCTAAAAAGTCTAGCACATAATTTCTCAGTCTTTGGACACCAGGAACACTGGAAGACTATGATGAAAATAGTGTGAGGTTTCTGAGTAGCACTCTAATAAATGAATTTCTAAAATAAATTCTCATTTTAAATTTGTAATTAAGAAAATGTGCTCAAATTCATCCTATGATTTAGTTTTTCCGTCCCCATGACAATAAGTAAATAGCTGCTGTCAGATTTTCTATTTACCGTGTAACTTGGTCAGATGGATCAATGTGCATCTTCTGGCTACAGCAACTTGCATGCTTAAGTTATGGATTTTTTGTTTTTGACAGTGACTTTTGGCCCAAAGCTGGTTTATGCTGTGAGGGTCTAATGTGGCATGAATCTGATTCAATACAAACTGGAGAATGAGTTCTCCAAAAGATGAAAAAGCAGAGCTGGGTAAAACCTAAGGAGTCCAGAGCCAGCTGAGTCTTAAAAGCTGAGCTGTTCACTTAGCAGTTGAACTGAAATGACCTCCACAATTTGTGGCTGGGTTTTTTTGTTGGAAAAATTTGGCTAGAATCATGTCTACTATGAGAGCGTGTGGTACATGGCTGGTCTGGAGGGATTCATCTGCTTCGTATGCCAGTATGTAACCACAAACCATATGTTCTTAGCTATTGAGTACATCTCTTATGGCTTTTAGGAGTTGGGAAGGAGCCATTAGCCTCAAAAAAATTAGTCTGGGGTGTGGGAAATATCTCTGCAATGGTCTGTGTCATCAGGGGCTTTTGCTTAGTAAGCATATATACCATCTTAAGTAAGGATGTGGAGACATATGTACCTATAAATCTCAGTGGCTCTCTGCCAATCTGACTTGAGAAAGAGTTTTATCATGACTCAGCTGTGGAGATTTGATAAGATGTTAAGAACTTGAGCGGAGAACATCAGTTTAATGTAAGTAGAAACAATAAAACATCCTCTTTATAGTTGTGATAAATTGCTCATGCTTTGGAAGAAGGTAAAATCACCCCCCTCCCCATTAGTCTAAATTAATTAATCTTCCTGGCTTGTTAATAAGAGGAATAGTGAAACATTGAATTTTGTCAGCTTCCTTTAATGTCTTGGGTAAAAATTCTGGTTTGCCCCTCATATTGCAGTGCATACCTGAAAATCCTCCTCTGTTCCCATTACTAAACCCACTAATAAGTTCAGGACAGATAAGTTGAACTTTCCTTTCCTGTATGACGTAGGAGAAGCATAAAGGGCTCTGTATAGAAGAGATGCCTTTGGAGGAAATGCCGCGAATTTCTCCTACTATGTTCCATAGTCTTCATGGTGATCAGTGAAGAAGCTTGGCCTGCATAGAAGAGGTAAAAATAAATGTGACTTTAGCCATTTAAATATTTTTGAATGTGATATCTAGCTCAGAGGTGCTGTAGGGTTGGATATACAATATTGTTCTGTTCATAAATTGCTACCAGTTTCTGTATTATGGTAATTTACTTCTGTGCATGGTACGTGCTGCATTGTGCACAAGAATCAGAAAAATGGTGCTTGGATAACTGATAGAGTATCTGCATACTCTGAGATTTAAAAAAAGAATTTTCAGACAGAATTGTTCCTCAAGGTCAGCTGTCAGACAAATCAAATGGTGAAATTGAAACATTGACAGGTGACAAGAGAAGTGAAAAGTTTGTCTTCATAGCACCATAGTCTGCCTTATAATAGATGAAATAGATATTCCTGAATTATATGAGTGTTGCACCTTACTATTCCTAGCCCAGACTTTTCCGGGCATATTATAATTTTGCAGATCTCAGCATGGACAGAAGGAAGAGTGATTAGAGGCCTTTTTTTGTTGTTTTTTAACATTAGAGTGGAGAGGCTTACTGGCATACGTAATTTGATAAAATGAAATGGACAAAACCAGTTGGAATAGTTAGAATTCTTGTAGACCATCAGGCTTTTCCTGTTACTGTATAAACCCAGAATATTTATCTTCTTTCTCTTTTTTTCCCCCTTTATTAAATACTCACAGTATACACTATTAGTTATCCATATCCAAGACTGAAAAATATTTGTGTTTGTGTGGGAATACCTATTCCTGCTTTCTGACTTCCAGCTTCTGTATAAAATGTAATGCCATTGTGATTATCAGGCTGTGTCAGTATGGTCGAGGTCTTGTTACATCAAGGTTTGTAAACAACTCTGAGTGGAATGGCTGCAGAAGGCAAATATTAGAGGTATTTATTGCTGCCATCCAATGTTTGAAGCAAGCTAAGACTACTGGTTCACGGTATTCTGTAGATGAGCAATAAAATAAGCATTTGACCAAAAGCTCACAGTGGAAAGCAGTAGCCTGTGAGAATGCTAGTCAGTGATATTCCCTTGCGCTAGAGGTTTTAAAAACAAACTAACATGTGAAAATAGTTTTTAAAAGGAAAAGAAAAGGTTTAGACAGTAACTTAAAGTTAATTAAAACAGTAAAATACTTGGACTCCCCAAATTTCATTTAATGGATGCTAAAATCATGGCTTAATTTAAACATTTCAAGAACTGAAAGCACGTGTGAGAGTATTGTAGCTAGTATGTGTAACTAGGTACCCATAGCTGTTGTCTCACAAGCACTAAATTTCTAGCTCTTCTGGAAGCAGTCACTGTTATTAAATTTGATTTCTAGCATTTGGGAAGCAATGAATGCAGTTTTACTAATCAACTGCACTTGTTGGTAAAATATCATTTGCTGTTTAGTTAGATAAGAGGTGTATTTTATTTAGACATTTTGCAGTTAAAACCTCTTGTAGTTTATAAGAGGATAAGTACAGAAAGCATCAGTCTGTCAAAGCAGCAAGGCTGTCATTGCTACTGTGACAATCTGTTCCTGTTTTATGGATGCTGCCCTCTATTTGGCTTTGTTGTCTGAAATTTGGGAATATACCTCTTTTTATTTATCTCAGAATACTAAAGGATATTGTTGTATCCTCTGGGGATACAACCCTCTGGGGACATACAATATTTAAAAGAATTGCCATTCTCATTCCCATAAAATGTCAGTTATGTTTTTCAGCAAGATGATGGTGATTTGGTTTCATATTGAGGTAATTTAGTACCCGAATAACTAATTTATGTAGTAAAAACTGCACAAGAATTGCTTCCTAGTTCAGTTCAGCTTTTCATTTTTATATACTCAAGTAAGCAGATTAACAGCTAATCTTAAAGTTTAAAAATGAAATGCTTGATCTCTGGTTTATAGAGGCCACAGAATTTGTTTAATCATCTTCTAAAATGCAGGTAAACATCATGTGTCTCGTGATGGACTGAAAGCTACTTTTCTTCCACATAAGCTTGTAGGCTTTGCTGTGATATTTTAAAGCAAGTTCCTGCAGTGATATAGTTGCACTAGTTTTGGTTTTTTAATGCAAATAATAGAAGCAAATAATTTATTATTACAGTATTTAACATCTTAAAAGTTTCTGGTTTGCTATCATGCAATATATTTTAATGTTTACAAGTAAGCAGAAGTCTGAGCTTGCTACAGTTTTTCTCCATTTTGCATGATTTGCAGAAACATCTTTGCTAAGTAATTACTTGAAAATTTTGTGTGTAGTAATTCTTCCTGAAAATACTGGATGGAGTATTGAATAGTTTCACTTTGACACAAGAGTTGAATTACATGTGTTGACCTTTTTTAAGTATAAGCAAGTTTGCAAGTTTTCTTTGACTGCAACATCTTACTAACAGTTTGTATGATTTGATGTAGCTTTTGGAGACTGCAAGAGCATTTGCCTGTAGGGTTTCAAATGAAATGAGCTTTCTACAGCTGTTGGCTTCCAAATGCCAAGAGTCCACAAATTAAACTGTTCCTTGTTGTTTTAAAGAAAGATCTTTAAACATACTTGTAACCCCCTACAAAAGCCCTCTCCCTTGATATTAACCATATCTGAGAATGAAAGCAAGATATGGCAAATGAAAAATAAGAAAATACGGTCTTCTGTATATATTTCAATATATATTTAAGCTTGAAAATTGATGTTGAATGTACAAGTCTTTTTCCCATCAGCTGTCTGCATTAAATCATATAGCAGCTTTAGCTTTATATTTAGGATGTGGAAAAAATAGTTCTGTCAAAACAATATGAACATTTATTATGCAAATAGCCAAGAAGCATGTTTTGAACTTTTGAGTCTTAAACTTGTCAGCTTCTGGTGTGCATTGTGTGGACAGGCTCTCCAAGAGGATCTTAGGATCCTGGAGTAAGAGACTAGGAAATAATTCATTCTTCCTGCGGACTCCACTGGAGCAGGCATTCTCTGAGTTCTTACATGTGTGGTTCAAGTACAATCTTTCCAAACCTTAAAAAGCTTTTATGCTCTTTTTTTCCCTTTCAGACTATGTGTGTGCAAATTAGGACAGAATCATTAAAATGCGTGGGCACATGCATGAGTGCTGATGCATTCACTGTTCCCTTGAGGGCTATTGACAATTAAAACTGGCGATGTATTTGGACCAATTTTCATTTTATTGTTATGTCCAGATATACATATATCCCTTACCTCCTCACTTACTAATGCTAAATGTATGTATTCAAAAGGAGACTTAAGCTGTCTCGTTTGCAGTTCCTGCTTCTTTCTCTCTCTCTCCGTGGATTATTTCAATGCTCTTCTTCTAGCAAATGAGGAAAGCAGTGTTATTTAATACAGCTCACCCACATTAATGAGGTTGGGAGCTAAAGAATTTACATCTTATAATGATGTGCTTGTGTACGGCAGGTTTTAAAAGAATATATAATGAACTGTAATGCAAAAAAAGGTATGATGGGACAGATAATATTTGTAGTGAGTGTGCAGTCTGTTAAGACTGCAGAAGGTTTTCCCTCTGAGAATGGTACAGTTTCTTCAAGTATTTTAACTTTTGAGTTTTGTAATCTCAGAGAAGAAAGTTTTCATTTCTTTGTTGCTTGTTTTATCTGAAATACTAACCAATTTTGTACTTTATTTCAACAGAAAGTCTCATGTAAGTCCAAAACACAGGTTAAATGCCTATTTATTTAATGAGTAAGATTAAATATCAGACAAAATGGCTTAAACTTAAACTTGCTTCAGGGAAAACAATCTTGCTGGCTTCAGAGCTGATGTTCAAGTATTGTAAACAGTAGGAGCAAGTGAATCCCAGGGAAAGATTGCACCAGTGGAGGTCACTTACTCCAGGTTTAGGCTTGTTGCAGTAATGACCTGGAATGCTTCTCAGCCCCTATTCGTTATAAATCTGAACAATTATGTCAGTATAACAGGATGCAATGAAGAGCAGTATCATATTGTTTTGGAGGATATCATCAGAGCTTGGGTTCAAGCCCCAAAGATTTAGGTCTTCATCATGTGCAGTTTGCAGAGCGGGGTGAGCACTGAACAGGCTTTGTGAGAGGTGGCTGTTGCCAGGCCGGGCTGAGCCTTGCTGCCTGAAGGACTCTCATATACTCACCTTATTACCTCCTCATGGCTTAAGCAAAGTAGAGAGAGGGAGTTTCAGTGTCGTATTTCTAGACTGAGAGGTGTCCTTTTTTTCTGTTTTGTTGGTTAAAAAAAGGAAAACAGAAAGATGCCATTAGGAATTGCGACCTGGATGTATTCACCAGGTTACTTCACTGATCCGTAAATTCTTCAGATGAACCTTGTTAGAGATCACAAGGTTAAAAGAAATGTCAGAACTTGAAAAGAATATAAGGGTAATAGTTATGGCAATGATTCTGATGGTAGAGGAAATCAAAGTTTTGAAGCCTTATGTTGTTGATGTAGAATTCCCTGCAAGTTGTCACAGCTTCTCTCATTTAGAGAAATAAGTCCAATTTATGCTGATATTTAAATTTCAAAGCATATTGCATGTTACAGTGATGTCGTTTGATCTATATACAGAGTATCTGAGACTTTGAATGCAAATGACACTCCTTTCTATAACTAAATTAATAAGGAGGAATCAGCATAAAAGTAATTAGGATCTTCATGTCCTCAGTCTAAATTCAGAGGAACTGGCTTGCAGAAACAATGAGAATCAAAACTTCTTGTGTGCCAAAGAGCTGCAAATCAAAAGATATAATGCAGAACATACTGTTATAAACAGGTTTTTTCCTCTTTGAGGATCATGTAATTAAATACAAGCAGCTGCAAATACATTAATGTTGTTGGGGAAATAGAATAAAATTTTTACTTGCCTACTTGCAAAAAAGTGAAAAAAAATCCTTACCCCTTCTCTCCCTGCAAAAATACCCCAAACAGACCTAAACCTCATTATACCTTACCTTACCTTACCTTCATGCAATCTGTTTTTCATGATGTCTTGGGAATCCTGGGTATAATCTGTAATCCAGCCATACAAACATTTCTCATCTCACAGCTTTATTATAGACCTAGTCTGCTTGCACGCATAAGAAACTTGCCAATTAATTTTTCTCTTTAGGGTTGCAGTCTTTCTTTCAGACGTCCTTGTGATCATATTCACCTAGTCTGAATTGAATTTAGGACAAAAAATTGGAACTATTTACTTCCTCCCTAGAGACCTCTCATTCAGTGAGGTTGATTTTGCTTAATCAAAATCAGGCCTTATGAATTTAAGGAAGTGCTGTGATTTCAAAACTGGATTCTTTGTTGGCCAGAAGAAAAATATGAATGAAACACTGGACTCTATTCAGTCTGTCTCTGGGCTATAATATGCAAAATACAAGTTCAGTGAAAGGGGGGCAGGGTTTGAGCAGTCACAAGGTCAAATTTGTTAAATAAGTTTATTAAAATTCTGTTTATGGACTTTTTTTTTAAACCACTTCAAGAAAGGAATGTGTTGAGAAAGCTGTACCAACCACAAACAAAATCACTTGTCATTTAAAGAAGTTGAGGGGAGGATTTGCTTGCAGGTAAGGTGGAGGTAGAGCAGAGTCATGTTGTCTCTGAGGGTAATCCCTCACCATTCAATGAGTTGTCCATCACAACTCTTAGTCCTGGACTCTGGAAAAACAAATTGTGTATCTTCTCCTCTTATGTAGCAGAGTGGAACTAATATGGTAATTGTACTGTGGAAAGGCAAGACATTACTGAACCTCTGGAAATACCTCCTGCATTATGATGATCTGAGATCCCAGGCAGTAATCTTGTCAGATTGGCATGAATGTATAATCATGCCTAATGAAGGGCAATTTAGGGCTGAGATAGACATTGCATTGCCTAATAGTTGCTTTCTGTAGCTATCAGTATATAAATTATTTTGTTACTATATGCAAAATAATTCAAACATAGAAAGCAACTTTACAATATCATGTTAATTGACCAGTTAATAAAATTACCCTCTAAAAGTCTAGCTGTAGCTTAACTTGAGTTCTAGGAAGAGTGAAATGTTTAAACTTCTCAAACCATGTAAAATTGTATTTCTGGTAAAATATGCAAAAATACTTTTTTCATTTGAAGTGAGTTTGCTGGTTCTTTTCCCCATGTGGGATGGATCTGATGTGTATATTTATTGTACTGATATCTATAGAAACAAATAGTGAATTCAAGAATGCCTTGTTCCCTTTAGCTGTGAACGAACTGTGTAATATTTAAGAAACAATTGGAGGGGCTTAAGTGTGTTGCAAGATGTGTTTGCAGTGTGTTGTGCTCTGGAATCTTGCATGTAAGATTTGTGTGCACGTACCAGCAGCAGAGCTGTCTGATTTACTAGGGGTACTTGAAGAGTAAGGATAATTCATAATACAAAGAAGAAAACATTCAGGGTAATGTTATGATCATCATCATCATCCATGTCCCTCATTTCTTGCATCATTGATACACTTTTTCTGTACCTTCTCTTTCCAAAATAGCAGATAACCTTGATATCCAACAGTCTGCCAGTGGCTTAACATTTGTTGTCCATGTGATCTGAACTGGTATGTTATGCTGCTGGCTTTGGCAGAAATGTTTGGTGCTTTTGTGGTGTGAAACGTTTGTTTTATAGTCTGAGCAGCGGTCAGCAGATTCACTTCAACTTTAACCAGAGCCTGATTCCAACCAATAACCCCAGAGGATGAATCCTGGCAACTTTTTGCCAGTGCTGTTACTGTGACAGACATCAAGAACAGATCCAGGCAGCTCTGCAGCTTCAAAGTTAATAATGTTGCTTTGTTGTTCAGCACTGCTCTCACTGTAGACACATTCTTGTTCTTTGTGCTTGCTGAACTGAAGAAAGGTGAGAACTATCTACTTAGTTAAAATTAGAGGAAACATTTTCAAGAAAAGCAGTCAAAATGTGATTCACCTCCAGCTTGTTTGCCTCTCATAAGTTAGAGTGCTCTTCATTGACTGAAATTTGTGTGATATTTTTCCTGTGTAGACCTCTAGGGAAAATTTAAGTTAACTAAGAGAAAAATGTTAATACAAATTAAATACTTTTCTTTCTTACCTTGGTTGACATGCCTTCTTACTAACCGCCAGTTGCTGATAACAATAGAGGTATTGAGTGTTTCCAAAGTCTAATTGTTATTTTCTTTACCATAGGAGTGCTTTTCAAGCTGTTCTCAAGAGCTGAGCCTCTGTTCTCTCTCATTGCTTATACAGCGATGACTTTTAACTTTTAATCAAATGATAGTTTGTTCTTGCTTTTTCTTCCAGCTCTGGCACTTCATCACTTGCAATTTTGGCTGTTTTGGCTGGACTTCACATGCATATTAGTTCTGTGTGGTCAATAGTCTCTTAGCTGTGTTAAGTTACCTACCATATTGCCAGCTTTCACAGTATGACAGGACATGTTCCTTGCTGTCTTTTGCCTGCTTGCTTACTTTCTCTAGCTCAGGTAATAAACAATGTAATAATTTTCTCAGAAAATATGATCCAAACTCCAAAGTTTATCAAGAAACCCATATTCCAGGAATGAAGCAACTGTACTCTTATTACGCGTCTGCCCTGTGATGTACTCCTGAAGACATGTATCATTCTGGTTTGATAGTTACCATATCGTAGTTGCTTGGTGATGTCATGAGCAACCAATGTTGTAGTCTTTTTTCTGTCATAAAAGGTATTTTGGGAAGTGGGAGCTAAGGATCATTGATGCTAGCATGCTACAAAACAGTGTAGGGACTATTTTAATGTTGGAATGCTTCCTGCTTTTTCTACCTCATTGGATCCATAGAAATGGTGGTTCTAAGCATAAAAAGCAGCAGAGAGCTACGTTTTGCACTGCCATTGGTATTGTGTGCCACTTGCTTATGAGAACAAGGAGGAGAACAATATTTGCTTAAGTTTACTGAAGCTATGCTGTCGTGTAGAGAAGGAAAAGTTGGAAATGACCAGTTCTGTCTGTGCACTAAGATACAGTTTGAGTGAAATAGGAGAGTGTTCTTCCTGGAACTACCTGTGTAATGGTTCAGGTAATGGGTTGTGCATGTAAGCCTACTAACAGAGGCTGGGAAGGAAAGAGCTTGTCAGGAGTAGAAGAGCCCATTGGAATGTCCCTGTAGTTTTGACTATTACAGCTCTGGATCCCTGTTTCCAGTTTTGAGGCATGGATCTCCATGCAAGCTAAAAATCTCACTTCTCCTTGTAATATACTCACTAAAATGTCCCCTGCTGGTGTCAACATTTCCCACTGATCTGCCATTGCAATAGCCAGCACCAACCCTGTTCTACTTGTTTAAGGAAATGTTGATGTTTGAGGATGGATGAGTGTCATTCACTGTGTCTTTTACTTTTGGAAGCTGTTGTTAACCAGGCCAGAGTGGATGGCATTAGGATAACAACCTGGAAGAATCATGATGGTGAAGATTGTTTCTGTTTATTTTGTTAAACTGAGAGCCCAAACTGACACACCTGGAGAGACACAAGAAGTAGAGCAGGAAGGAAGGGAAATCTTTTATCTGGTCATGAGGATGATGAGCATCAGTCTCCCTGGTATACCATGGCATCTGAGGTTTAAAGTAAAATTCTTGTATTTTTGATGATTCCTCCTCAAAACGAAACAAGATTTCTTATTCTCTAGAGTCTCAACAAGAGTTTTACCTTATGTATTTATTTTCTCTTTAAACCCAACAGATGTTGTTGAGCAACTGAAGTGCTTAAAGACAGTACTTATGTTGGAACTGCTCAGTAGCTTAAAGTAGGAAGCCTTGTGGGATCAGGAATGGAAAGGAAGGGAATAATGTTTATCTCCCCCAGCTTTCAGTCAAAATGGTGAGATGCAGAATTTTCTGTCAAATGCCAATCTCTTATTAGGGGAATAAATATGAAATGCTGACATGTGATGGAGTGCCTGCTTGTTCCCCTAATGATACTCTGAGAAACAGTTTTTTAATATCCATAATCATATATGACTCTAATCTTGTCTCTGAAGTACAGGGGCTTTATTGTTATTGTTCTATAATAATAGCTTGTCTTCTCTTTGAAATGTAGATTTATTTCTTTTTACTTTTGGTTATGTGTGGTTTAGGTTCTTGTAGGTTTGCCAGCTAGAGCTGTTTGTGTAGCTTAAAAAGTGTGAGAAAAAGGAAGTCCTTTCTGCTTTCTCCAGTTGGACTTCTCTGTGGTTCCTGGAGTGATGCAGAAGAGAAAGGAAAGAAAAAATCTTGTTATTATAGTTTTTAATATTGAACAGCTGCTCTTTAAATTATTATTATTTATTTATTCTTACGTGTATATTCTGGCATCGCTCACAAGCGAGGTAGAGTTTATGGGATTAATACTCTTTGCTCTGGGGACGTTTGTCTGCATCAGAGAAGCAGCACACATTGCAAGAGCATTGGCAACCTGTCTTCTGCAGAGACTTAGGGCTGGAACTGATGGGTAGTTGTAGATAGGGACTGAGCCATACTGGCAAAGCTTTCCATGCTTGCACAGCACCTGCACACCTTTACTGTGTCTTGATGTGTCCCAGGCCCTTAGTCATAACAACAGTATAGGAACCAAATTAACTGTCTGCTTCACATGAGGGAGGAAAGAATTGGGCCATTCTTTCAGGGTGCTGCAAAACTCCCCTAGTGGCTTCCAGAGTTAAATTTCTAAGCAGCCAACATGCAATTTGAGTGCCCTAATGAAGACACTGTGAGGAGAACTTAAAAAGCACAGTCCAACAAATATTCTCACTAAGTTTCTGAATGGCATCCATTTCCCCCTTACCTTAATAAGCAAAAATGCTAATAAAATGGTTTTGTAGAGGACAAAAGAGATTCTTATTACAGTATGTGGCAGCCTCTCTGAAAGACAGAATACCCTTGAAGTCATTTCAATGGTATTTTGCAAGCAGAGCTATGTTTCAGAAGAAATTACACTGATAGTCAGCAAACTGGCAGGTGAGGAGTGAAGAAGTGCTACAATCAGTATTCTGGTATTCAGCCTGCTTGTGCAAAGCAGACTTCTATCCAGATTCATGAAGACTTTTAGAAGAAAAGTCTCAAGCTTGAGGAGGGTTTTTTATGTCATTGCAAAATACTAAGCCTGTTTTTCCTTTTTAGAGAATCTTGCTAAAGGCTGTCTTCACTCTGGTTTGCAGCTTCATTCCCATTCTGTTTTTGCTCTTTTAAAGGTTTGGTTTCGCTGCAGTATAACTTTCAGCATCTGTAAGGATTCTCTGTGGATTGGTGAACAATAGGGGGGAAGTGAAACCTTTGCCAGCACCATATGAGCTGAAGCCTACACTTCAAAATGTTCTGGGCCTCAATGCATCCATCTAATGTCAAGGTCCTGATTGATCAGTGTTGGGAATAGCATCAAATTCCAGCTAGTTGTGATGTGCCAGGTAATATTGAACTGTCTCTTTTGGAAAGGGGGAAGGAAAAGGAGATGAATAAATACATATTCTGCAATTCTTTAAATCAGGATTCCTGTAGCTCTACAGGTGTGGAATAATTTTGGCCACTTATTTCTTAGTACTCAGAGCTTTTCTGTACTGAAGTCAGTGAGGAATGGCCTTATGGGATCAAGCTGTTGTTAGAGAAGTTGGGGTATGTCGCTATCTGTGATTTTTGTGTATGAAACCCAAACTATTCAAGTCTGGCTTAGCAAAATTCTGAACTCTTGTCCAAGCTGTGCTTTTGCCAGCTGTGGAATAATATTGCTAATAAGATTTTGTACGTAACTTAAAAAGCAGAAAGATTGCATTTTTTGTGTGATTAGATGAGGAATCTTTTAGTTAAAGGCCTGTCCTAAATGAATCCCTCTCAACTAATTTAATTACATTAAGGTTTTGAGCATGTTGTTTCAAAAGTTTTTCTTCAATAAATGCTTTTTAAGAAAAAGAATATTGAATTTTGGGGTTATTACATATGTTAAATGGAAGTCCTATGTAGTAAAACTTCAGCTCAGCATAAAATAATGCATTTGCTTTAATTCCTCCAAAAGCATAAAACTAATATGTCTGGAGCTGTAGATCAGAATGTGAATGTAGTGTAATGTTTTTTAGTTGAAGTATGAGTGAATTCACCAGCAAAATTAGAGCCAGTTTTTAGATTTCCAAGTTACCCTTAACAATATATGGTCACTTCTTGTGTGAAGTAGTAGAAAATAGGAAAAGCAATTATAAAGAAAATTTGTTTTCCTTTTTGTTGATAGGCCTATTTCACAGAATCACAGAATAGCTAGGGTTGGAAGGGACCTCTGGAAATCATTTAGTTTAACCCCCCTGCCAAGGCAGGGTCACCTAGAGCAGGTTAAACAGAAGCTCATCCAGGTGGGTTGATTTGTATCCAGAGAGGGAGACTCCAAAACCTGCCTGGGCAGTCTGTTCAGTGCTTGCCACCCTCAGGGTAAAGAAAGTCTTCCTCAAGTTGAGATGGGACTTCCTGTGTTTTAGTTAATGGCCATTGCTCCTTGTCCTGTTGCTGCCCACCACTGGAAAGAGTCCATCACCACCCTCTTGGCAGCAGCCTTTGAAATAATTAAATGCACTGATGAGGTCAGTGTCACAGTATATAAACACCCAGCTCCCTCAGTCTCTCCTGACAGGAGAGATGCTACAGACCCCTCATTATTGTGGTGTCTGCTGGACCCTTTCTAGCAGCTCCTTGAACTGCTAGAGACCAGAATTTTGGAGACCAGAATTATTGATCACAATTTTCCAGATATTCCAATATTCCAGATTAGGGCTGAGCAGAGGGGAAAGATCACCTCCCTTGACCTGCTGGCCACACTCTTCTGATGCACCCCAGGGTACCATGGGCCCTCCTGGACAGATACCAAGATAGGTACCATGGTACCAGGACAGGTACCAAGGGCACTGTGGGCTCATGGTCAGCTTGTCATCCACCAGGATTCCCAGGTCCTTTTCTACAGAGCTGTTCTCTAGTAGGTCAGCCCCAATCTCCAAGTCCTACAGTTTAAAGCCCCTCTCATCACTCTGTCCTTCTTATGCAGGTGGATCCCATCCCTCCTTACCAGGCTACAATCATTAAAGTACAATTTCTGAAGTTAATTTTAAAATCTGTGGTTTTTGTTTTCAGCCATAACCCAAAGTGCTGTTTTTAAAGGTGCTGATGAATTGCTTAAACCAGAGAGGTTATTCTGCTGTTACATTTGTTCTTTAATTTCTTTGATTGAAATATTTAACACAACTTGCTACTTACTTATCTTAGATAATGCTATGGTTAATTACCACCTCCATTCTCTGTCTTTTCTTCCACCTCAACTTTGCTTAACTCGTTGGTTTAAAGATTCATGAAAATAAGTCTTCTGAAGCTTCAAAATAATTAGTCTTTTCACTTTAATAATAGTCCTTGAAAAGGGAGGTTAGATGGGCTTTCCCTGAGGTTTAAATTCTCCTCTATTCTTTAAAGCAGCATAGTGTGACACTGCACATAAGCAAGGAGAAAAAGAATATTTTTTGCCCCATTACATTCAAAACTGCTCTTTAAGGAAAAGCTATTAAAAACAATTTGCATTTAAAAAAACAACTTTGTTTTTCAAGACAAAAAGGTACTCCAAAATCTGAACTGTTAGTGACTTCTTTTTTAATTCCTATCTATGACTGAAATGAGACCTGAATGCATGTTTATCACATTATACATATGGCATGTATTAGGCATATATACAAACATGATTTGGGTTTTTTTCTCCATGGAAGAAAATTTCCTGAAAGTCAGGCACCATGTTAGTCTCACTCCTAAGAGGTGTTTCTTAAATTCTCAGCTCGAACCAATAGGAATATAGATCTGCATTTAAATGTTACCACCTCTAGAGCATTCACTGTAGTTAAAATGCATAATGTAGAAAATATGCTGGGTAGTAAACAGTTAATATACAGGTGTTATTTTAGAAGTGGACTCATTGCATTGTTCTATTTAGGAAGGTTATTCCCTTTCCAATTCATCTATCTGTTAACAACACTCAAATGTGAAAGCAGTGATTTATTTTAACATGCTGAGCTGCTGTTCCTGACCTATATTATTCTGGAACATCTGTTGCCCTAAATTTTTAGGTTTTGAAGTAGTCTGAGGCCTGCAATATTTAGTCAGGTCATGTATTGACTTTCTCTGAATTATGTCTTCAATGTTAATTTTATTTGAGTGATGGCGTCAGGTTTGACTGTTAAAAACAAGCCTTTCTTTCATCTTCCCAAGGCTTCATTTCCCACCTCCCTCTATGAATTTTGAGTTTTAGAACGATCTTAGTGTTTTGGTCAATTCCTCTTGGTCATTGAGCTCTGGCTCCGTTCATGTGTATCCTTCTACTGTCTTTGGAACAGTGACCACCTGTTCACTCTTACTCTCATTATACTTTTAGTGATCTCCTCATTTAGTCACTTAATTATTTTTAAAAACATAGTGATAATTACTGAAGTGTCCCAAAATGTGGAATATTTTTAAAAACACATTCTTTTATTGCCTTTTAACCTAAAATAATGTTTTCCTATTTGTTTATAGATACACGGCTTACAGGATTGTATACCTTCTTAAATAAAATAATTTCATGATGTCTTGCTATTTATTCATTACATTTCATCAGAGTTCCTTAACTGATTAGGAGAAGACTGGAGTCCTTGGTGGAAGTGCTTTGCTGTTTTTTTTTGATTTTGGGTTTTTTTTACCCCCTCCAGTTAACACATGGATGATAATTTTTATTCTACACTTTATAATAATCACTACAAAACCAAATACAACAGGACTCATAACATCTTTGGTATGTCATTTCATTTCCCATTTAGGGTTTTTTTGATGCCCTGAATTCCTGAGCCTTTCACTGCTCTTGCTCTCCTACTGCCTTAGCTCCCTTCTCCTCGCCTGTTTGTAAACCTGGTTTTTGCCCTCCACATCTCCCCAGCATACACTCATTTCCCATTGCCATTTCCTGCCTTTGCTGTGCATTATATTGAGGTTGGGCCCTTTGGGCTTAGAGAAGTTTGACTTGATGCCAGGGAAGCAATGAGAAGTGATGGTCTTGCTGGCTGATGACAGCTTGTTCCTGAGCAAAACAGCTGCAGGTAAATTTAGTTCTCTGATGAGAGCAACACTTTTTCCCTCCCTCTTTAAATTTTTTTTCCACAGGAAATTTTGAAAAAGGACAAGCATTTAATCCAAGTTTAAGGAAGATGTGAAGTTTATGAAATGTCGTAATTGTGACAGTTTAGCAAAACCAGACAATGGTGTGTTTACCTCAATTTTCCAGGAAATTTGAAAAGGAAAAAGAAGTCCACCAGCAACAGAGCTTCAGTTTATATGTTAGCATCTTAGCTAGGATTTTGGACTCCCTTCAAAGCCATCAGGAAAAACAGGTAATCTGGGCATGACTTGTTTAAAGCTGTTGTTCAAAATAGTTGGGTGAGTGCTAATTTCTCTACGGTAGACATCTAAAGTTTGAAGTATGTTATCCCACTGGAGAATCTCTTCAGGAATGAGGAGAGTTTACTTAGGAGCAACAATCAGCAGTAATTTTGCTTTTGAGAAACAACCTTCTGAACTTAAATTGCTACCTTCAAAAAAAAATTCATTAAAGCATTAGTCCTTCTAATTAAATAAATCAGTGTCGTTGAATAGGTATGATTGATTCCCTACAGAAATGTTTCTTTGTGTTTTCTATCCTCTGTATGATGGGAAATGTGAAATTTTTTAGGGAATACTTTCTTAATGGGGCCCTTAAATATAACACAAACATTTTTGGCTGGAAGTGATGTGGACTTTTCCTCTGTTTATTTATATTTTTTTCAGGAAATTGTTACTGCAAATTAGTGATCATGTCACACTAATAACAGAGCCATTTAATTTTGTTTTCCTCTTTAGGAGGGGTAAGGCAGTGAGAGGAAGGAGGAGACTTTAGAGATTTTAGCATAGCTTATTGTCTACACAGACGAGAAGCTTTGCTGCCCTGTAGCTTCTGTATTGTCCCATAGAGTTTTGGTGGCTTGACCTGCTCTTCAGTCTGTTTGACCCTTGTCTTTCTGCTCAAGCTTGTGCCTGTCTGATGCTAATTAGAGAGCTGTTTTCAGCCGTGTTCTCCTGAAAGCAGGATGTTGTCTAAAGACCACATTGGTGGTCCCAAACAGAGTGATGCAATGCATTTTCCCAGTTGCCCTCCCTACCCGCACTGTGAGCAGTTGCCATACGAGGTGCATTATGCAGTTATTAAGAAATGAGGTTAAGGTATCAAGTGCTCAAACACTGTAGCACTGGCTTGCTCTCTGACTAGCTGGGTAACACATTGGGCAAGGGGCATGCTGGTGTCCTGCCTGTCTGTGCTCACATTCTGGTTTAATTTTTTTAAATGTAGCTGTTGATTCAGAACACGGAGAGTGCCATATAAAAGAGTATTATGTTGAAGATTCAAATAGTGCAAGATGTTTTGTGTGCTGGGCTGCCTTTGCATTCCTTGTAAAAGTAGCACAGAGGAACTAATAGGCATTTGGTGTCAGGGCTTCAGAAAATAACTTGACTATTGTGAAGCAGCTGCCTGAATAAAACCAAAACAATGTATAAATTACCCTCAAATGATCTGTTTCTATTATTCCTTTATTGTGCGGGACTTTGTTAAAACTATGAGTCTTGCCTATAGAATTTTTGTTTTTTGAGTAATTAGTATAATGTTGTTACATTGCACCAATCAACTAGAATATTCTGTAAATATATCATAAAATATTTTGATAGAATACTGAGTTGCCTAAGTCAATTTCAATAAGGATAGTATCAGCTTCACAGGTATATCCTTGGATAGATAGGATGGCTTGGAAAGCATATAAACTAAAATTTCTGTTTGTAATTTTCTGTCTTTGCATCATGATTTCACATTTTGAGAGAAGTTGATGATGGTGTTCAGAAACTGCTGATGCTTTGGATGTTTTTCTCTTTTGAGTAGTGTGATGTATGATATGATAAGTTTGCTTATGAGTCCATTATAAATTGAGGACCATTTTTAAAATCCAAGCTATTTTGAATTAACAAAGGCATAAAAATTAATTTCTGTTCGATTTCTTTATGTGTTTATCAAATGAATAATTGCTGAATATTCATACTCAAAACAAGCTGAAACAGTTTCATATGCATATTTACAGGTGGATAAAGCTTGCTTAGTCAAGGAAATAGTCTGCAAAGACTTGAAAAATGTGACAAGTTTTGGTTTCAGAAATTTTGTTAGTGAGACTTAATTGCTTTCTTGAGTAAAGTTTGTGAGCAAAAAAGACTGTGCACAGTCCCTTTTTAATTGGAAGCTGTGGGCCTTATTATTTAGAAGTGATTAGATAATGCTAAAAGACTCAGTCAGCTAAGATGGAAGACTTACT
>NW_005054310.1:570707-580145 GCF_000277835.1 Geospiza fortis | reverse complement strand
AAATTGCAAATACGAACCTAGAGTGCAGTATGCTAAGGGTGATTATTATTCATAGTGTTGTAGAATAACTGGAGTTGCAAGGGACCCACAAGGATCATTGAAGTAAACTTCCGGCCCTACAGGAGAATCTCAAGAATCAGACTGTGTGCCCAACAACATTGCTGAAATGCTTGAAATCTGTCAGGCTTGGTTCTGTGACCACTCCCTGGGGAGCTTGTTCCAGTGCATGACTACATTCTGGGTGAACCACTTTTTGCTGATACCCAACCTAAGCATCTTCTAACACAACTTCAGGCCCTTACTTTGGGCCCTCACCAGTGAGAAGAGATCAGTGTCTGCCCCTGTGCTTCCCCTCTTGAGGAATCTGTAGACCATGATGAGGTCTCCTCCAGTTTCCTCTTCATCAGGCTGAACAGACCAAGTGAACTCAGCTGCTCCTCATAAGGCTTCCTCTCCAGACCCAGGCCCATCCCCGTCTTGATAGCCCTTCTCTGGATGCTAATAGCTTTGTATCCTTTTTTTATTGTGACACCCAAAACTGGCCCAGCACTCAAGGTGAGGCCACCCCAGTGCAGAGCAGAGCAGGACCCCCTCCCTTCCCCAGCTGGTGATGCTGTCCCTGATACCCCCCAGGACAGGGTTGGCCCTCCTGGCTGTCAGGGCACTGCTGACACGTGATCAACTTGATATCAGCCATAACCCCCAGGTCCCTTTCCACAGCTGTTCTTTCCAGCATCTCATTTTCCAGTCTGTCCATACATCCACGGTTGCACCATCCCAGGTGCAGAATCCTGCACTTGCCCTTGTTGAACTCCATATGGTTGGTCATTAACCATCATAATTTGTCATGGTCTTCTCTGCAGGGCCTCCCTGCCTTTGTGGGAGTCAACAGTTCTTCCCAATTTAGCATCTTCTGCAAACCTGGTATCCCTTCTAGTCCTGTGTCCAAGTCCTTTAAGAAAGTGTTGAAGAGCACAGGGCCAAGGATGGAGCCCCGTGGAACCCCACTAGTGACAGGTCACCACTTTCTTGTCACCCTCTTCACTGTAACCCTTTGTGCCTGACCCAGGAGCCAGTTGCTCACTCATCATATGATGTGTTTATCCAGCTGTGGGCTGGACATTTTGTTCAGTAGGATTCTGTTGGCAGTATCGAAAGCTTTACTAAAATCCAAAAAGATTACACTGACTTGCTTTCCTCCCGCAACTGAATAGGTCACCTTGTTGTTCAAGGAAATTTTGACAAGTGGGACTTGGCCCTCATGAAACTGTGCTGGCTGTGACAGATGACTATGTTGTCCTTCAGGTTTTTTTTAATACCTTCCAGGACAATCTTCTCCATAATTTTACCTGAACTATTACTTGTTTTGTGTGTGAACATCATTATTGTGTTCAATATTTGTTGGTGTGCTTGAATATTTAGAGAAGTTCTGTAATAGTGGATGGCCATGAGTCATCTTGGTTATTCATCAGACTGAAAAATTACTCTACAGAAGAAAAATTACAGGAGTAAAAGCTTCTTAACGCATGTATCTGTGGTTTGTAATGTAGGAATGTGGATTTCGTGTGTGTGTGTTTTACTTCCTGTATCTTTGCTGTGAGTGATTACTGCTGAGCTTTCTGTGATTCTATCACAGCCCCAAATTGCTCTTTAGCAGGAAACCTTGTCCAGTCATTTTTAAAAAAGAGTGCTTTGGCTGATGTATTTGGCATGCACCTTGTCTATTACTATAGTTATAAGATACCTTATTATTAAGTGAACAAGAGGAAGAATTGTAATAAAGAAAAATGTCATGACACTTAAGACCTCTTCAGGTGTTTCTAATCACAGAGCTGCTTTTCTCTTACTAAAGCAGCATCACGATTTTTACCCCTTCATCACTCTCTGGTTTGCAGATGCCTTCCTGAACATTACTTTGCTTCCAAACAGCTTCATTTTTACTTTATTAAAGAAAAAAGCGGTTACAGTCTTCTCTGCTTAGAATCTCTTTGAACTATTACCTGAACATTTTGATAAAACATAAAATACTTCTTAATGTTAATTTCAAAACTGGTATGCTGATACCATTGGATGTAAAGGCTACTTTAAAAGTTTGCTTAAAACTTATATGGGAAATGTACTGGAATATTTCTCCTCTAAAGGTTAGTAAAGTTATATAAAGAGTAGTGTGAAAATCTCTGATTTTTATAGCTAAATATAGACTGCCTAGAGGTTGTTTATAAAAAATCCTAGAACTTGAGTATTGATACCCTTTGTAATTCTACTTTATTTTGTTACAGTTGTTCGTATTTATCTCTGTTGCTACTTGTACCAAACTGTTGGAGTCAATATCTTCCAAGAATTAATTCCACCTACTTCACTTTCTTGCTTCTACAGTGAAGTCTGTTCTCTTTAATTTTCATCTAAATTAGAGAGCTCTCTTCCCCCACTAGTTTTGTGTAAGAGCATTGTTTCATTATTCCTGTTGCATCCTGAATGTTTTATTTATTTATATATTTTTCCAGTAGAGTGGAATTAAAAAAGGTCAGTAAATAATTGGGCATTTTCTAGCCCCTTTTTCTCACAGTAAATCAGATCTTAATGCTCAATTACTCCGCAGCTATTCAGACGATTGCAGAGTAGGTATAAGTCACTATACTCTAATTTGGCAGCATTTTAGACTTTCTCTGTTGGCTTTTCTACCAACACTTCTGCGATTGGTAAGCATGACTGTATGATGCGAGGCAAAGAAGAGTCAAATTTGAGGTATAACAGAACCTTTCTTTTAATACCAAATTTGTAAATCTGAATCTTTTGCTGAAGTGCTGGTGCCTTCAAGTTGTCATGTGTGATGCCTTTTGTATGACTATGTTTAACGTTATTAGTAAACCTTTTGAGTTAAGGAGAGTAAGTTCTGTGATGCTAATTAGCAGCAGCATTTGACTTTTACATTATAGGACTTAAAAACCAGAAGGGCTATTGTGTGAGGCAGGTTATTGTTTCTTAGTGCTATCTCGTACAAATTTTAACCTCCAAGTTGTAATTTCTTTGATAATTTTCCCAGCATTCTTCGATCATAAGCTTTTTTTCTCTCTAATAAGGATGTATGAGTGGTCATACTAGATCAAATTGCATATCCATCTTGTTATTATGCTCACAGGAGTGAACAGCAGATGAGTAAGGAATGAGAGCAGAGAAAAACACAGTGATACTTTCCTGGAACCTTAATACCAAGAATCTGCATTTTGGATCTGCACTGAATACCTGTATTATTAGTGAGTGTTAGAAAGAATAAAGCAAAAACCTCACTTTGTAGTTCACTTCCTGCATACCACCAAATGTTTACATGTAGCTGTTCCATGACATTTTTGTGGTATTTTTTTCCAGTTTCAAAGTTTTCAGTCTTTTGAGCTGCTCCTTACATGAAATATGTTTATCTTTTTATCTATCTGTATGATTTCTCGTTTCCTTTTTAAGAGAAGAAACAAAGGGAGCATGGGCACTCTAAAATAAATAAATAATTGGGTCCATGCAGAAGTATATAGCGTGACTTTTTATTTTTTTAAATATCCTTATATTCTACTTGAAGTTTGTAATTAATCAGCATTTAAACTCAAGCTTGTGAATATCTAATAACTCCTGAGATTTTTTTTTATTTTTTCATGGGCAATAGCTAGCTCCGAGTCCATTACTTTCTAAATAGGTATACTCCAGGTATGTTCTGCTTGACTAAATGTACATCTATGGAATATGCTAGGATTTACTAATTTAATAATTTTCATGTAATGAATTGCCTGCAAAATATTGTGAGGGCTTTCTGCAATGCGTCAGAGCTGGCAATAATCCTTACTATTGGATTTAACCCAGCAAACTTTTTATTTTCACTGTTACTTCTTTTTGCTCCTATACATGTTTTTCAATAATTTAATAAAATAAGAACAGCGGAGGTGCTTTTTGGATCTTTTAAAGACATTCCAAACAGTGTTAAAAATATTTTGAACTTGTCATAAAGTTTGTCTTTTTCTTAGCTGTCTTGTTTTAAAAACATATTCTTTTATTCCATCCTGACATGTCAGCATTTTACTCATGAAGTTTTTTATCAAAAGCAGTGTGTGGAAATTCTCTGACTTTTTGGAAGAAATCACCAAAATTGAATTTGTTAGGATGATACCAAACCTTTAGTTTACTTATTAGCATTATAATACATGCATTTTTAAATTTTAATCTTTCTTCTATTGCATTTAGCTGTATTTGAGAGTATTATATCTGGTTCTCCTTTTGTTTTGCAGTTTATCAGAATTTTAATCTACATAAATGGTTACTACCACTTTATGCAAATTAAAATTAGACTCACAATCTTACTTGCACTAGCCATGGTAGTGAACAGATTTTTGAGACATAAACTGTAAACCTAGAAACGTATGTGCAGTTTGTCTTTCATGAAGGTACACAGGCTTTATTTAAAAATGTAGGAAGATTTACCTCCAGCTTGGTTTTGCTAGGCTGCTTTGGAGCTTTGTGCAGTGCTGTTTCATCTTGACTAACCTACATAATTTCCTGCCATCAGCATTTTTTCCATCTCCTCTAGGTCGTTAATAAATACATGGAACAGTGTAAGTCTCAGTACAGCTCCCCAGGGCATGCTGCTGTTAACTTCTTTCTGTGCTGAGAGTCTGCCATTTATTAATTCTCCTTTGCTTCCTACCTGTTGGCTGGCTTTCAGGCTGTGACAGGACTTTACTACTCACTCTGCAGTTACCAAGGTTGTGTTTTGTTTTGTTTGTTTTTTAAACGGCCTCTGATGTAGGACATGTAACTACATTCAGGGCTGCTTCCTTGCCCACTGTTTTCTTAACTCTCCTTAAGAGTTCTAACCGTGGAGGGAGGCCATATTTCATTTATAAGGGCTGTACTTCTTTTCATCCCTGTAATGCTCATCAAAATGCTTTATCTCTCCACGTAGATTCAACCTCACAGTCCTCAACATCCAGATATTTTTCACTTTTAAGTGTGCTACAGCTTACCCTTCAATGAAAGAGGGTTTTAGCAGAAAACAGTAATTCAGGTGTGTGGTAATAGATGATGCAGATAGATATTTTCCAGTGGTGTCCTCTTATTCTGATGCCTACTAGCAAAGAAAGTGAAATTACGTCTACATAGGTTTAGGCTTTTTTTCAGTTATCTTATTTTGTAAAGCCTATGCATTTTGTTACTGACAATTGCACCCTGAAAGTAACTTACAGGATTTTAAACTTCCTGAATTAAGAAGCCTCCTTTTTCCTATACACCATATTTAATCTAGCACATTAGAAACTGTAAAATAGTTTATTATTTTTATTAATTTGGTGTTTTTGTGGTGTTTCTTTCATGTAGTATTTCTCTTCTATGGTATCATCCATTTGGCTTTGAATTTGTCTCAGTTTTTCACTCCTTTCAACTGTTAACATAGTTGCTATTTTTTATTTTGGGTTCATTGCCTCATTTCTCACTTCCTCCTGATTCTCTCAAATGTGAGAGCTAAGTAAGCTGTTTGCTTGTTTTAGCTGAGTTGCAGTTTATGGAAAGAAAAACTTTTCTATTTAGCAGCAAGGATAGACATAGTAAGTTTTATAGCTGGTGTGTAGGAAAGCAAAGCTGGGTTTATCGTTCTCTAAAGCATTTTGGGGCAGAACCATGGTTTTTCAGAACCATGAAAATTCTATCTTCAGTCTCTTCTAATGTGATGTAAACTTCCACATCGGTGATTCATGAACAAGAGCTTTGCTATCACAGGATTTGTATGCATGTGTGGACTAAATGTTGCCATATGCAAACCCCTTACTAGTTTAATATTTAGAGAGTTTGATTATTTTGGGGTAGACCATCGGTATTTTAAAGCATGGTGGGTGTGTTGCATACTTGAATTTCTCATCTGATGTTACTGAGATGATAAAATTTTCGACTTAAGAGAAAACATCACGTGGATGAATGGAAAATGGTAACAAGATCAGGTGCTGCTGTATTTCAGTGTATCCTTGTGTTTCATTATTTAAATACATTGTGGCACTAATTACATGTGTATATGAAGGTGTGGATCAATTAAAGCTTGGCTGTTTTTTTTTTCTTGGAAAGTGCTTTAAAAGCAGAAGAATAATGATTTTATACTAAATGTTATGATGGATTCCTCCCTGAAGAGTATGGGAAAAAATAGTTTTGAGGGGTGGAGGGGGTTTAGTTCTATTTATAACCGGGTAATAAATTTTAATGTCAGAAGGCTGCTGGGAAGACTTTGTCCTTTAGCTTCGTTTGCTTCATTCTTTGTAGAGTCTGTTCCTTTGGGAAATACTTAGGCAACACCATTTATTTAGAGTGTTTGGGGTAACAAAGTAATTCATAGCAGATTGCTTTGATTGATAATGCATGCTACTGCTTTTTGTCTTGATATGCTGTTTGCAGTGAGATGGTCAGAGATACATAGCTGTTCTTTTACACAAGAATTAATGTCTTAAATATGTTAAAGCTTGAAGTTGTTCCTTGTCACCCTCCTTTGCCTCCTCCCAGCTGAGGTACCACATTCCAGCTGAAAGCACCCAGCCTTCTCAATAACTGTGAGGAAGATAAAGAGGTCTGTTGTCACTTGTACTTGCTCCGGAGTTGTGAGGGGTTCCAGTTAAGAACAGACTTTCTTGTATGACATCTAATGTGATCACACCCAAAAGAAAGACCATGTGTTGAAGAGATTCATTCAAATAGAGGTAGATTAGTGCAAACCAAATGCCTTACTTTTTTCTGGAGTGTTATACTCTTCAGCACTCAGAGGTGACAGACTGCCATCTTCATCCTGTGAGTGCAGTCAAGAATGGGGGTTGCCTCGGGGGCAAGCTGATGCTTGAGGAGTGGTTGTTCAGGTAGCTACGTGTGCATGGAAGATGAAGATGTTAAGTGTTGATGCTTTCAAATGGTCCTTCAGAAGACCCAAGGTGTAAAGCTAGAGAAGGGTTGTGCAAGTTGTTTCTTCCCCATTGTGGTTGGAGCCCAGAAGCAGGGTTGAGAAACTGTGTGGGCATGCAGACGCTGAGCATGAGAATGATCAGTCTGGGCTGCCAGGTCATTCTTGGACATGCACATCCTCACAGCTTGAGATGTGGAAGTGATTTTAATTCTTGTTTTTTTGTCAGCAGAATTACAAACAAACCAGATTCTCTCACCTTCTTCCTTTATTTAAGGCTTGATTGATGGTTGCTGGTTTTTTTCCTCCCTCACCTTTTATAGTTTCATGGTAGCAGGGGAAGGTGGCCATGCAGGTCTTTATGATTGTGTGGACAGTCCTTGTTGAAGGAAGATAATTAGGTATATGTGGCTCCAAGCAAGTGGTGACATAGGTGAATTGGAGAGGTGTGTGCTGGGGGTGGCACAGTGCTTCTTTCATTTGTTCAGCTGTAAAAAGCTTCCAGGATGGGAATGTTTTCTGTGTAGTGCTTGTTTGCTGTTCACTTGCTGTTGCTGTAAAATTTGCTTCTTTTTGTTTCTGCTGAAAGTTCTCAAATAATATATGCTCATTCACACCTAAATCATCCTGTCTTTCTGGCCAAAAAGTAATTCTGTATTCTCATAATAAAAAAAAAAGCATAATAATCATCTGGGTCATTTGTTAGAGGATGACATCTTAGAGGTCAGGGTGGGCAAAGAGCTGGCTGCTATATTGATTTGGAATGCCACAGAGTATTTCTTGAAGGCTGGAAGTCATTACTTTTACAGACCTGTTATGTCTTAGGTGCTCAGCATAAGCTTACTCTTTTGGCCCTTGCTGCATGCTCTCCTGCTGTGGTCCAAGTGTTTCAGACGCTGGCTGCACAGCCTTGCTTCTGCCTCGTATCACACACAGCTGATTCACAGATCTGTGACCTTTCACTCATCTACTGGTGTATAGTCCAGAAATGTGAGAGGGACAGAGGGGCTCTGTTACTCTTTGGAAAATGTGCTAAAAGAAACAGACTTTCAGTACCAGCTTCATCAAGTAGGCATTCCCTTTCAAAGGGTCTAATTTGCCTTTGGCAGAACAGCCTCACAACTCTGCACAGGCTGTGTTGGGAACCCATGCATAAGTGTGTGTTTTTTGTGTGAATAGATGCCTTTTTCCCCGGATGCTGCTTCCATGGAATGATGTGTTAGACTTTTACATGAGACTTCTAAGAACTGGGGACATTTGCTTTTGTACAAAATCATTTGGGTAAAAGTCCTTTTGAGCTAATCTGGGGAGACATTGAACAAAGATGTCTTTGCTGCTTATTCAGAAATTACTGAGCTGCCATTTCTTCCATAGTCTGAATAGAGGTAGGGAATAAACTTCATAGAAAGTTTAAGAAAACAAAGCAGGAATTTTCAGGAGTGTAACAGGCATAGTTCAAGCTGATTATTCCGAAAAATGATGCGAAATTAAGGGTGCTACTACTGATAGCTTTTGCTTGCAATTGTAGATTGTTAAATTATGCTGTTATCTGTGTAAGCAGAGAGCAATACTCTGTATTGCTTTCCATACTTTTAATTTTGTTAACTGGATAGCCTTTGCCTTCTCTCACCTGCTGCTTTTTCCAGACAGTCTTTGAATGTCATGACAATTGCATGCCTCTTGTTTTTGTGCTTGAAAAGATTTTCATGTACCATCTTACTGGGGATGCCATAAAAATGCTGCTGGTTTGGTAATTGCAGACTTCAAGTTATTTCAAGTGCATGGTGAAACGTGAACAGTTCACATCGTGGTTAGGGAAAGGGACAAACAAGTTTTTTTTTTCCTAAAATAAAAGTCGTGTTTTGGTATTATAAGTAATATACAATCCATTATTTACAAATAAAGTGTGAATATATGAAATATATGTGAATAAAGAATTCTGTACATACAGGGCAGACCCTGGGTATATATGGTCAGTAGCAACCACTTCCAAACTTCCATTAAGTGTACCAGATTTTAAAGAAATTCATGGCTAACATGACTGATATTTTGTTATTGTATTGGTCATAGTCATAAGCATAGAGCAACAACTCTTGCACTATATATGGTATTTTTAAAGCCTGTACATTTCTTTATTTGCTACTAGAACACAATAAGTCTTTGAAAGGAGTATTTGGTATGAAACGTGATTGTTTGCAAATCCAGCTGATTCATTCATGCTGAACTTCCATTTTTCATAATGCTAGGCTATTCAGAGAAATCCAGATCTTTCTGAAACTAATTCATTGACAAAATTCCACTGTCATCAGTGAAGTAAGATCCAGATATGCACTTCCATGTAATCTTAAGTCTTTTACGTGTCTTTTCAATTCGTCTGCCCTGAAATGTTCAGCGGAAATATTAGCGCTTGATATTTTTCTTCCAGGGCTATTATATTTGCTTACATAATCATTTTATTCCTCTCCATCTACAACAGAATAAAGAAAATTCACAAATGGAATCCTCTACAGGGATGAGTACCTTCAGTGCAG